>NC_069505.1:252559385-252576885 GCF_027579735.1 Bombina bombina
GCAGTGGTACAGGAATAAGTCTGCATCCTTCAAGAAAAACATGATTTTCATGCAGGACAATGCTCCATCACACGCGTCCAAGTACTCCACAGCGTGGCTGGCAAGAAAGGGTACAAAAGAAGAAAATCTAATGACATGGCCTCCTTGTTCACCTGATCTGAACCCCATTGAGAACCTGTGGTCCATCATCAAATGTGGATTTACAAGGAGGGAAAACAGTACACCTCTCTGAACAGTGTCTGGGAGGCTGTGGTTGCTGCTGCACACAATGTTGATGGTGAACAGATCAAAACACTGACAGAATCCATGGATGGCAGGCTTTTGAGTGTCCTTGCAAAGAAAGGTGGCTATATTGGTCACTGATTTGTTTTTGTTTTGTTTTTGAATGTCAGAAATGTATATTTGTGAATGTTGAGATGTTATATTGGTTTCACTGGTAAAAATAAATAATTGAAATGGGTATATATTTGTTTTTTGTTAAGTTGCCTAATAATTATGCACAGTAATAGTTACCTGCACACACAGATATCCCCCTAAAATAGCTATAACTAAAAACAAACTAAAAACTACTTCCAAAACTATTCAGCTTTGATATTAATGACTTTTTTGGGTTCATTGAGAACATGGTTGTTGTTCAATAATAAAATTAATCCTCAAAAATACAACTTGCCTAATAATTCTGCACTCCCTGTATATATATATATATGTGTGCTTGTGTATGTATATATATATATATATACAGTATGTGTGTGTGTGTGTATATGTATTTATATATATATATGTGTGTGTATATATATGTGTGTGTGAGTGTGTGTGTATATATATATATATATATAAAGTATATGTGTGTGTGTGTGTGTATATGTATTTATATATATATGTGTGTGTGTGTGTATATATATATGTGTATGTATATATATGTGTGTGTGAGTGTGTGTGTGTATATATATATATATATATAAAGTATATATGTGTGTGTGAGTGTGTGTGTATATATATATATATATATATATATATATATATAAAGTATATGTGTGTGTGTGTGTGTGTATATGTATTTATATATATATGTGTGTGTGTATATATATGTGTGTGTGAGTGTGTGTGTATATATATATATATATATATAAAGTATATGTGTGTGTGTATATGTATTTATATATATATGTGTGTGTATATGTATTTATATATATATGTGTGTGTATATGTATTTATATATATATGTGTGTGAGTGTTTGTGTAGATATTTATATGTATAAACATAGCCACTTGATATCTTTTCGAAAAGGCATATTGGACATGTTTGCAACTACTCATATTTCATGGTTATTTGGAAACAGTCTATTATCTTGCACATGTGCAAAACAGTCTGAAACTGCATGCTCCAGACACCTGCCTAGGTATCACTTCAACACACAATATCATGTGAACGCAGCAAATATGACAATAGAAGTCAGTTGGAAACTTTTATTAAATGGTACGCTCTGTCTGAATCACAAAAGAACATTTTTGGGTTTCATATCCCTTTAATTTTTCATTCTATTATTTGATTGCAAGTTACAGTCACACTGTTGTGAATAACAGTACAGGCATCTTCAAAATCAGGTTTTAAAAGGGAATCACACAATAACATCTTTTCTAGGAACCTATTGTAATCCGTTTTTCATTTTCACCATTGCTAAACCAACTGAATGCATCGTTTATGTTGTCACGACGAGCAGACCATGCACTATTTTTCTGTTATTATATGGCCGCTTTTACATTTTGACAAGTTTTGTTTCTTACAATATTTATTAATATTCAGGTAGATTACTAGTTGTGCGTTCGTGTTTAATGCTAAAAAAATGGCCATTTCAGAGTTAAAACAGCAACACAGCCGCTACGAGTCTTGTCGGTATAGCTGTACCGCAAGCCTTTTAGCCTGTAACACAATCGGCTAGATTCAGAGTTCTGCGGCCAAAGTGGTGCGTTAGCTACGCGTGCTTTTTTTCTCCCGCACCTTTTAAATACCGCTGATATTTAGAGTTCACAGAAGGGCTGCGTTAGGCTCCAAAAAGGGAGCGTAGAGCACATTTACCGCCACTGCAACTCTAGATACCAGCGTTGCTTACGGACGCGGCCAGCTTCAAAAACGTGCTCGTGCACGATTCCCCCATAGGAAACAATGGGGCAGTTTGAGCTGAAAAAAAAACCTAACACCTGCAAAAAAGCAGCGTTCAGCTCCTAACGCAGCTACATTGTTTCCTGTGGGGAAACACTTCCTAAGTCTGCACCTAACACCCTAACATGAACCCCGAGTCTAAACACCCTTAACCTTACACTTATTAACCCCTAATCCGTTGCCCCCGCTATCGCTGACCCCTGCATATTATTATTAACCCCTAATCTGCCGCTCCAGACACCGCCGCAACATACATTATAGTTATGTACCCCTAATCTGCTGCCCCTAACACCGCCGACCCCTATATTATATTTATTAACCCCTAATCTGCCCCCCACAACGTCGCCACCAGCTACCTACAATGATTAACCCCTAATCTGCCGACCGGATCTCGTCGCTACTCTAATAAATGGATTAACCCCTAAAGCTAAGTCTAACCCTAACACTAACACCCCCCTAAGTTATCCCTATGTACCCCTAATCTGCTGCCCCTAACATCGCCGACCGCTATGTTATATTTATTAACCCCTAATCTGCCGCCCCCGCTATCGCTGACACCTGCATATTATTATTAACCCCTAATCTGCCGCTCCGTACACCGCCGCAACATACATTATAGTTATGTACCCCTAATCTGCTGCCCCTAACACCGCCGACCCCTATATTATATTTATTAACCCCTAATCTGCTCCCCACAACGTCGCCGCCAGCTACCTACAATAATTAACCCCTAATCTGCCGACCGGATCTCGTCGCTACTCTAATAAATGGATTAACCCCTAAAGCTAAGTCTAACACTAACACTAACACCCCCCTAAATTAAATATAATTTAAATCTAACGAAATAAATTAACTCTTATTAAATAAATTATTCCTATTTAAAGCTAAATACTTACCTGTAAAATAAATCCTAATATAGCTACAATATAAATTATAATTATATTGTAGCTATTTTAGGATTAATATTTATTTTACAGGCAACTTTGTATTTATTTTAACCAGGTACAATAGCTATTAAATAGTTAATAACTATTTAATAGCTAAAATAGTTAAAATAATTACAAAATTACCTGTAAAATAAATCCTAACCTAAGTTACAATTAAACCTAACACTACACTATCAATAAATTAATTAAATACAATACCTACAAATAACTACAATTAAATAAACTAACTAAAGTACAAAATATAAAAAAGAACTAAGTTACAAAAAATAAAAAAATATTTACAAACATTAGACCTCCAGCGCGGATCCATCCATCTTCACCGACGACTTCCCGACGAATGACGGTTCCTTTAAGGGACGTCATCCAAGATGGCATCCCTCGAATTCCGATTGGCTGATAGTTTTCTATCAGCCAATCGGAATTAAGGTAGGACAATTCTGATTAGCTGATGAAATCAGCCAATCAGAATCAAGTTCAATCCGATTGGCTGATCCGATCAGCCAATAAGATTGAGATCGCATTCTATTGGCTGTTCCGATCAGCCAATAGAATGCGAGCTCAATCTGATTGGCTGATCGGATCAGCCAATCGGATTGAACTTGATTCTGATTGGCTGATTCCATCAGCCAATCAGAATTTTCCTACCTTAATTCCGATTGGCTGATAGAATCCTATCAGCCAATCGGAATTCGAGGGACGCCATCTTGGATGACGTCCCTTAAAGGAACCGTCATTCGTCGGGAAGTCGTCGGTGAAGATGGATGTTCCGCGTCGGCGGGATGAACATGGATCCTGAAGAAAGAAGATTGAAGATGCCGTTGATAGAAGAATTCAGTCGGATCATGAACCTCTTCAGCTCCTGCTTGGATGAAGACTTCAGCCGGATCATGGACATCTTCAGCCCCCCGCTTGGGCTTGGATCAAGACATCGGAGCCAGGACGGATCGGTGTGATACCCAGCAAGGTGAAGATAAGGTAGGAAGATCTTCAGGGGCTTAGTGTTAGGTTTATTTAAGGGGGGTTTGGGTTAGATTAGGGGTATGTGGGTAGTGGGTTGTAATGTTGGGGGGGGGTATTGTATGTGTTTTTTTACAGGCAAAAGAGCTAAATTCTTTGGGGCATGCCCCGCAAAGGGCCCTTTTCAGGGCTGGTAAGGTAAAAGAGCTTTGAACTTTTTTAATTTAGAATAGGGTAGGGCATTTTTTTTGGGGGGGGACTTTGTTATTTTATTAGGGGGCTTAGAGTAGGTGTAATTAGTTTAAAATTGTTGTAATATTTTTCTAATGTTTGTAAATATTTTTTTATTTTTTGTAACTTAGTTCTTTTTTATTTTTTGTACTTTAGTTAGTTTATTTCATTGTATTTATTTGTAGATATTGTATTCAATTAATTTATTGATAGTGTAGTGTTTTGTTTAATTGTAGATAATTGTAGGTATTGTATTTAATTAATTTATTGATAGTGTAGTGTTAGGTTTAATTGTAACTTAGGTTAGGATTTATTTTACAGGTAATTTTGTAATTATTTTAACTAGGTAACTATTAAATAGTTATTAACTATTTAATAGCTATTGTACCTGGTTAAAATAAATACAAAGTTACCTGTAAAATAAATATTAATCCTAAAATAGCTACAATATAATTATAATTTATATTGTAGCTATATTAGGGTTTATTTTACAGGTAAGTATTTAGCTTTAAATAGGAATAAGTTATTTAATAAGAGTTAATTTATTTCGTTAGATTTAAATTATATTTAATTTAGGGGGGTGTTAGGGTTAGGGTTAGACTTAGCTTTAGGGGTTAGTAGCGGTGAGATCCGGTCGGCAGATTAGGGGTTAATAATTGTAGGTAGGTGAGGCGACGTTGGCGGCGGCATATTAGGGGTTAATAAATATAATATAGGGGTCGGCGGTGTTAGGGGCAGCAGATTAGGGGTACATAGGGATAATGTAGGTTGCGTCGGTGTACGGAGCGGCAGATTAGGGGTTAATAATAATATGGAGGTGTCAGCGATAGCAGGGGCGGCAGATTAGGGGTTAATAAATATAACATAGTGGTCGGCGATGTTAGGGGCAGCAGATTAGGGGTACATAGGGATAACGTAGCTGGCGGCGGTGTACGGAGCGGCAGATTAGGGGTTAAAAAAATTTAATAGAGTGGCAGCGATGTGGGGGGACCTCGGTTTAGGGGTGTATAGGTAGTTTATGGGTGTTAGTGTACTTTAGAGCACAGTAGTTAAGACCTTTATAAACCGGCGTTAGTCCAGAAAGCTCTTAACTACTGACTTTTTTCTGCGGCTGGAGTTTTGTCGTTAGATTTCTAACGCTCACTTCAGCCAAGACTCTAAATACCGGCGTTAGAAAGATCCCATTGAAAAGATAGGATACGCAAATAGCGTAGGGGGATCTGCAGTATGGAAAAGTTGCGGCTGTAAAGTGAGCGTTAGACCCTTTCCTGACTGACTCCAAATACCAGCGGGCGGTAAAAACCAGCGTTAGGAGCCTGTAACGCTGGTTTTGATGGCTAACGCCCAACTCTAAATCTAGGCCAATGTCAGTCCCACACATGATTTTTGCGGTGAGGCTAAAAAGCTTGTGTTACACCCTATTACGACAAGATCCATACCGCCATCTGAGAGCAGTAGTTATGAGTTTTGCGCAACAAAACTTTTACATAAAACTCATAACTAAACTGTAACAAAGTACACTAACACACATAAAATACCTATTAACCCCTAAAATGAGGCCCTCCTGCATCGCAAACACTATTTTAAAATTATTAACCCCTAGTCTGCCACTCCAAACATCGCCGCCACTAACTGAAGAGGGCTTTTTTATTTTTATAGGGCTATTATATTAGTAATTGTTTTTATTTTGGATAATTTTGTTTGTTATTTTTCATACTTTTTACTGTTGTAATTTTAATATAAAGTTAGGGGGTTTAGATTTTGGCGATGTGGGGGACTGGTGGTAGGGGTTAATAGGTTTATTTAGTGGGAGGCCAGAGGTTTAGGGGTTAATAAATTTATTTAGTGGCGGCGATGTCGGGGAGCGGCTGAAAGCGGCTGAATCAGGTTTAATATCTTTATTATTGTGTGGGCGATGTTGCGGTGCGGGGGATTAGGGGTTAATAACTTTAGTATAGTGGCGGCGATATCTGGAGCGGCAGATTAGGGGCTAATATATTTATTTTGGTGGGGGTGATGTCGGAGCGGAAGATTAGGGTTAATAGATTTATTTACGTGTTGGCTATGTCGAGGGCAGCAGATTGTTTTGAGGTGTTTAGATTTGGGGTTTAAACGTAACTTTTTTTTCTCCATAGATTCTCCATAAACATCAATGGGGTTGCGTTACGGAGCTTTTAATTCCACGATCGCAGGTGTTAGATTTTGAAGTCTATGGAGAAAGCGTTCAACGAGCACGTCAAAGCAGCGCTTGTATTTTGTGCGGTATGGAGCTCTACGCAACCATATCGCACGCACAAGGTGGCTTTTTCAAAACTTGTAATGGCAGCGCTATGGAGGGTGAAATAACGCAACTTTTGTTGAGTTCATTTCGAACCCTCTATAGCGCAAAACTTGTAATCTAGGTGATTGTTTGTTAAAGCACTGTTTCCATTTTGGTGGGATCTAGAAGTGGTGCGGATGGAAACAGATTATAAAATGTTCCTATGAAAGTCACGATTTTATTACAAGACCAGAGACTCCTATTTTGCATATCTTTCTTTACTACTCATATGAAGCCTTTAAAAGTAAACCATAACATATACTGAAAAACAATAAGAAGCTAACATGAGAGCTACTTATAACAAACAAGAAAAAACAGCCAATCAGAGAAGGGAGTTGACTATAAACAGACCCATATACTGTTAAACCTCCTCTTTCTTTTGCTGCTCATCCAGAGATAATTATTCCACCAACATTGTATTTTTTATTGTTAAATAAAATTTTGTTTGCTCTTTAGTTTATATATATTTATTACCATTTGTTTTTGTATTGTCTTTATCGTTTGCCTTCTATTTTCTTTTGTGCATTTTCTAGATATGTGCATGATCGAAAAATTTGTTTCGGTTCGGATCGATTCGGAGTTTTTCTAATTTCGTTTCGGATCGATTCGAATTCGGAAAACTTCAAATGAATTCGTTTTGGATTCGTTTCGGATTCATTCGGATTCGAAAAGATTCGACTGGATTCGGTTCGATTCGGTTCGGAAATTCGGAATTTCGGTATGTGTGCTGTGTATTAGACTAGTATTATGTACTGTATATTAGGTGTAACCCATAGCAGAGTGATATATCCTAATATACTGTACAATACTAGTGTAATCCATGGCCATCCAAATTTACCAATTCGGCAAAATTTTAATTCGGAAATTCGGATCGATCCGAATCTCAGAATTTGCAGAATTTTTCGAATTTCCGAGTCGATCAGAACCAAATTGCACATGTCTAGCATTTTCTGTCACTTTACTTTCAATTTTATTTACCCCTTTTGGTCTATTTTTTCTTTGATACTTTGTCCGTTTTTTCATAACTATTTAACGTACCCCTCTTTTTCGTTTTACCTATTTACTTTTTCCGTTTTCAAGTTGCCGTCTATATCGCCGTTTTTTCTCTGCTCCTGGCCTGAGTATCCATTTCAGGCTTTTTCCTCCTGTGCGCGTCGGTGCCGCCATTTTGGGGGCTGTCCTGAGGCTCTCTTCCCTCCCTCTTTCCTGACGTGTGGGAGAGACGCCTCAGTTCAGCTCCGGTGGCCAAATAAGCAACATTGTCTCATTTCGGTTGCTACCTTGGCCTATTTCCACAAAAAAATACTTTACTTTCACTTGCTTCCATTGCCATCTTGTGGCAAGTATAGCTGTTACACTACAGTTTACATTTAAATTCAATTATATTTTTCAAAAAAGTTTTTCTGTGGTAAAAAAATTCATTTTTGTTATCTGCTTGTTTTATAAAAGTTTAATTGCAACTTATATATTTTTTCTTCATACAAATTTAATTAATCAACTGGAATTTTTACAAATTTATTTACTACTATTCATATTTGTTAAAAAGTTTTTTATATATATTTTCAGAATGTCCCTGAAGGGAGTAACCCTTTAACTGCACATTCTGTGCAAGTTATGATAGACTCTTCTATGAGTAAATTAATCAATAAAATGACCAATTTAATGGGTATAAAGGATTCTAAAAAGTCTTTAAAAAGAAAGAATCCATCTATTGCTGTACAAGCAAGCAAGAAGTTAATTGTTAAATCACGTCAGTTACTATCTGACACTTTTCCTCACAGCAAAAGAAGTAAAATCCCTTCCTCTAATTATAATTCTTCAGATGAAGATGATTACACTGACATTAATTCTGATTCATTTGACGACTGTGATTATTCTCCAGCTGCCAAAAAACACAAAAAGATGACAACATTTTTAAATATTTTTAATGAGGAAGAGGAAAATTAATTTTTGGATTGTCTTGGTAACCCGAGATTTAATCCAGACGAGTTACACCATCCCCGTTCATCGGAATGGTGTCCTTCAATTGATGTTGCTAAGTTTATTGATTTTCAGCTTTGCAAACCCCTAAAGAAGCAAGCCAGAAATAAAATGAGAGCAGAATGACCTTCTTCCAAAAAATGCTGCCCTCACCCCCGAGGTTGACCCCAAAGTCCTAAAATTTATTGGAGCCCCAGGGTACAAATTAAAAAAGGGTATTGACAGATCATGGAAGATCTGTCAAGATAAGCTTCTCGACACTGTAGGTCCCCTAACTAAACTGTTCGAATTATCTGAAATGGGAGTTGCTGAAAATGCTCCGTTGGATCCTTTTGTGGTTAGAGAATGGGTCCAAAGACTCCTTTGTTTTGTTGGTAATACCAACTCTTCCATGTCTCTTGAGAGATGTCGTAACATTCTCAGAAAGATCGACCCAAAGATATGTGACTTTGCTTCTAATAGTATTGCCTCAGATAACAATGGTCTCCTCTTTGGAGACTTTTATTTAAAGGAATTGAATCAATACGTCAACACCTTTTCCAACCTGAATAAGGTAAAATCCTCAGTTAAGAAAATCTTTTATCCATCTCAGAATTTCTCTGACAGGGCCGGGAGAGGCAGAGGCCGCTTTCCCGGCCGTCAACCATTCATATCCAGGTCTCACTACTTCCAAGCACACCAATCCCACTATCCTCCCCAATTCCAATCTCATTACCAGAGGAACTACAAAGAACCCTCAACTTCCTCTTTTTTCCCTTCAAGAGGGCGCCCATGGAACCAAAGACATTTCAGGGGCAGGACAAGACCAAGACAAGCTCCTCCTCATGCTCTTTTTTCCCCAGACAGAATTGGTGGCAGAATCGCATTGTTTGCCCAAAATTGTGTTTCAATTACCTCAGACCCTTGGATTCTTCAAGCGGTCTCAGGCATTCTCATAGAATTTGTTTCTCAACCTATTCAAATAAAACGTCCTCACCCTATCCATTTTCCCAAAAGCGACGAACTTCTGGTTCAAGACGAAATCTCAACACTCTTTTCCAAAAGAGCAATTTTGCCAGCTCTCTACCCTCACAATGCTTATTTTTCTGGTCAAAAAGAAAAACAATCAATTCAGACCAGTTATAAATCTAAAATCCTTGAACGCTTATGTTCATTACCATCATTTCAAGATGAAGGGCATTCATCTTTTAAGAGAATGTCTGAGAGAAAATGATTGGTTAGTTTGCCTAGATCTCACAGACGTGTATTTGACCGTTCCGGTTGCCCAAGAGCATTGGAAATATTTGACTTTCAGTTGGAAAGACCAATTTTGGAATTTTACCTGCCTTCCTTTTGGGCTGTCCTCTGCTCCTTGGATTTTCACCAAGTTATTGAAACCCGTGGTAGCTTGGCTGAGACTTCGGGGTGTTCGTCTAATAATTTATTTTGATGACATTCTTATTATGGATCAAGATTTCCTATATCTTCAGAATCACCTTTATTCAACAATTTCCTTATTGGAATCTCATTCTCTAGGTTTTATTGTGAACAAACAGAAGTCAATTCTTCTCCCTACCAGATCTTTGGTTTTCCTAGGATTCCAAATAGACACTGTCCTATCTACCTTGAGTCTTCCTTCAGACAAAGTGAAGAATATCAAGAAAGACATTTTGAAAACTTTATCCAAGGATTCAGTTCCTATCAGGACTATAGCCAGGATAGTAGGGTTACTTTCATCCTCTATTCAGGCTATATTCCCCGCTCCATTACACTATCGCAAACTCCAAAGACTAAAAATTCTTCATTTGAGAAAAGGTTTTTCTTATTCTCATTTGATTTCTCTTTCTTCAGAAGCCAAGAACAAACTTTTCTGGTGGCTTTCTCATTTGGAAGCCTGGAATGGAAGAGCCATTTTTGGCAAGACTCCAGATTTCATTATCGAATCCGACGCCAGTCTTTCAGGCTGGGGAGCTCGTTGTGGTCCCTCCATCACAGGTGGCAAATGGACTCTGGAAGAGAAATGCTTTTATATCAATTGTTTAGAGTTGTTGGCTGGCTCGTTTGCAGTCAAAAGTTTTGCCAAGTTTTCTTCTCCAGTTTCTTTTCTCCTGCGTATGGACAATATCTCGGCTGTGCGGTATCTCAATCGTTTGGGAGGTACCAAATCCAGAGATTTATCCAATATAACCAAAGAGTTCATTCACCTTTGTTTGGACAGGAATATTTAAGCATAATATATTCCAGGTCAATCAAATTCAGCTATGGATTGGGGATCTCATCATTTGACGGATTTCAGTGACTGGAAATTGGACAGGAACATTTTCCTCACTCTCCAATCTCTCAGGGGTCCCTTTTGTTTTGGATCTTTTCGCATCCAGGACCAATTTTCAAATTCGTCCGTATTTCAGTTGGCGTCCGGATCCGGAGGCGGCGGCCATTGATGCTTTTCTTCATCCTTGGCCCCTTCAGAGAGCTTACGCTTTCCCTCTTTTTTCAATGATTCCGAGGACAATTTCAACTGTTCGCAGGGATCTTCTTCATTTAACGATTGTGACCCCCTTTTGGCCGACACAATCGTGGTACCCCTCTCTCCTGGAGATGTCCATCACTCTCCCGATTCTGTTTCCTCCCCTGCTTCATCTTCTTATGAACCCAGAAGGCAGTTATCACAGCCTAGTTCTCCAAGGTTCTCTTCTCCTAGTAGCGTGGATGATCTCAGATGTAACTGATATTATCAATTACCTGTCTCATCTTTTTGATTCAGGTCTTGCTTACAGAACTATTAATGTTTATCGTTCAGCTACTTCTGCACGACATAATCTAATTAATAATCTTTCTGTGGGCAAGCATCCTCTGATTTGTAGGGTTCTCAAAGCTATCAGATTAAAATGTCCTCCTGTAGCTAAACATGAATTTTTCTGGGACGTTGATTTAATTTTTTCCCTTTTTAAATCCTGGCCCGATAATGTTTCCTTATCCCTAAAACAACTTTCTGCCAAACTCGCTACTCTTCTCTGTCTAATTTATTTTAGAAGAGTTTCTGATGTTAAAGCTTTAGATTGGAATTCTAAACGTTTTTCCCCTTTTTTCTGTCTCGTAGGACTAAAACTCTTTCTACTTCAATTTTTTATTCTTATCTCCCTTCTGAACCTTCTCTCTGTGTGGTTGAATGTATGAAGTCTTATGAATCTAGAACTCTGTCTTTCAGAAATCCTTCTATCAATCAACTTTTGATTTCTTTTGCTCCTCCTTATGCTCCTATAACTTCTACTTCCATTGCGAGATGGGTTAAATGGGTCATGAAAGAAGCCGGTATCAATATCTCTTTTACAGCTCATTCTGTTAGAGGTTCGGCTGCCTCGAAGGCCTTTCTAAAATCTGCCCCTCTTCAACAAATTTTGAGTGCGGCAGATTGGTCTTCGGATTCTATTTTTAAACAATTCTATTTCAGACCCATTCAACACGCTTCTCTTAACATTTTTTCCTAATTATTTCTCCTATTAAGCTTTAAACTTGCAAAATAGGAGTCTCTGGTCTTGTAATAAAATTCTGATTATCCTAATTCTTGGAAGGTATAATCTAGATTTTATTAAAGACACAGAGACGAGTATTTTCCCACCTCAAATATGTTGTTATATCCCTCCCTTTTTTTTTCCGTCAATTATATATATTACTAATAATTTTTTGTCTTTAACAATTTCCATCTGAATGCAACCCATTCTTTTTATCTGGATTTAACCGTTCGTTTCAAGATAACCATCTTTCATCAAAGGGAATTTGGACGCTTTGATTTCTTCAATCAATTTCATCAGTTCTAACGAATTCTTCAATCAATTTTTCATTTCATTGGCTTCTGTGATTCTATGCTGTTTTGGACTTTTTGGACTGTTTATGTTTATTAATATCATGTTCTTTGTTAGCATCAATTAGAAAGAGGAGGTTTGACAGTATATGGGTCTGTTTATAGTCAACTCCCTTCTCTGATTGGCTGTTTTTTCTTTTTTGTTATAAGTAGCTCTCGTGTTAGCTTCTTATTGTATTTCAGTATATGTTATGGTTTACTTTTAAAGGCTGCATATGAGTAGTAAAGAAAGATATGCAAAATACTCGTCTCTGTGTCATTAATAAACTTTAGATTATACCTTCAAAGAATTAGGATAATCGGAATTGCACTACTCCCTTTTAAAACACAATTTTGAAGACACTAGTATTGTTAGTTACAATTTACAACACTGCGAGTGAGTGTGTTTATACCTTAAAGTACACAACATACACAACATCATAAATATTATAAGAGATTGACAGATCACAAACTGGACATATTATTTTATTAATCTGCTGTACTAGCAAACAAATATATACATAAGACCAAATAAGACCTCATATCTGGTTACCATAGCTACCTACATGTATGATTATGACACTTTAGGACAGAATATTACTATCAGAAACACAGAGAAATTATACCATGGGGCAAGAGGCCAAATATTGGGACTGTCCCTGGAAAATATGGACAAGTATAAAGGATACAAAAGTTGTCTTTGCTCTGCAATTAAATATGAACTTTTTACCTATATTTCACACTTTTCCTGCATAAGTGTTGAAATATTCAAACCCTCTTATTTAATGTATAAGATTATATAGAAATATAATATATAATATATAGGAAATCACATCAGCATTTTTAATAGGCGTAGAATAAAAAAAAAGTTATCTCTGAGCCTAAAAGTAGCAGAAATTACATCAGAAATATTTAATGATTACGTTTTAAACCACCAAACTGAAAATCACTTATCTGTCTCCATTTAAATATGCAATTTACTGTGATGAGTCATTCCAGTCTCTCATTTAGCAAATCAGTACTTGGAGAACCATAACTTGATTTTAGTCTTATAATGGCATGTTGTTATGTTGGCAACATTGTATCAGTATAGGATAACAATAAAGTCTGTTAACCTCTTGGGTGCCACGAAAGAGCTGAAATACATTGTTACTCAGTCTTTTGAAGTCCATTCTTTTAGTCAATTAGTTTGAAGGAATCTGCTTATGTCATATAAATACTAAGGGGGTTAAGGTGTTGTTATCATTTATTAATTAAAAAGTTTGGATTTCAGAATGTTTGCATTTTTGAATTCCAGTTTCGGGTATTTGTAAATGTTTTTCCCATGGTAGCATACTGAGGTAGGCATAGGAGCATGCATCTAACTAGATCACTGCATGACAGCGCCTATTATCACATGCACGTTACGGTCCTCTATATGACTTTTTTCAAAGGATGTAGAGATTTGCCTGAGTGGTTGTTATCCTTTTAAATTGCAAGTTAGCTATTATGCAGCCCAGGGATATCTAACTAGGGCTGACATTCTCCTATCTCACTGAATCTGCCTGAGGGCATCACAGAGAATAAGGGCAGGAGAGGATACATAAGACATGGGGAAATTTTCCATTCCATTAGAAAAGCTGTTGGAAGTGTCATTTGCAAATCTGAGGCAATTGCAATTCATTAGAAAATTCAGTTATATGCATTGAGATAATTCAACAGGAGTATTTATTTTCATTTTCATTTTCCAAGCAGATTTGTTGCAAGTTTAGCAGACTTTTCTTATTCATTACCCACTTATGTGTTAAAGGGCCATTATACACTCATTTTTTCTTTGCATAACTGTTTTGTAGCTGATCTATTTATATAGCCCATAAAGTTTTTTTTTTTTTTAAATGTATAGTTTTGCTTATTTTTAAATAACATTGCTCTGATTTTCAGTCTCCTAACCAAGCCCCAAAGTTTTATGAGAATACCGTCAGCTACCTTCTCCAGCTTGCTCCTGTTTGTATAAAGGGTCTTTTCATATGCAAAAGAAGGGGGAGGGTCTTATTTCCCACATGCAGTGTGCTTTCCAGCTACCTTTTCAACAGAGTTAAACTGAGATCCTCTAAGTAAGTTTTTAAGCAGTTTTATACTGGATTTTTATATCAGTATCTGTGCATTTTATTCTTTATAATAGTGTCTATTACATGCAGTTATATGAAAATGAGTGTATACTGTCCCTTTAATAAGATTAATTTCTGGTTTAATGAAACAAATATATACAGTATGTGTGTGTGTGTATGTATATATATATATATATATATATATATATATATATATATATATATATATATATATTAGACATGTGCATTCATTTTCAAACTAATGTATATTCATATGGAAAATCAGATATTCATTTTTGCAAATTAAATGTATATCCAAATTAATCCACCAACGAAATTTAAAAAAAACTTTTTCTTTACATTCATTTTTTAAGGGTTAATACTGCTCTGGAGAGTGCGCTAAACCGATCCTCTTTTAGCTAGGTCCCTGGTCGCGCTAACAGGAGGCTTACGGCTAGATTTAGAGTTCGGCGGTAGCCGTGAAAACCAGCGTTAGAGGCTCCTAACGCTGGTTTTAGGCTACCGCCGGTATTTGGAGTCAGTGATTAAAGGGTCTAACGCTCACTTTTCAGCCGCGACTTTTCCATACCGCAGATCCCCTTACGTCAATTGCGTATCCTATCTTTTCAATGGGATCTTTCTAACGCTGGTATTTAGAGTCGTTTCTGAAGTGAGCGTTAGAGCTCTAACGACAAAACTCCAGCCGCAGGAAAATAGCAGGAGTTAAGAGCTTTCTGGGCTAACGCCGGTTCATAAAGCTCTTAACTACTGTACCCTAAAGTACACTAACACCCATAAACTACCTATGTACCCCTAAACCGAGGTCCCCCCACATCGCCGCCACTCGATTAAAATTTTTTAACCCCTAATCTGCCGACCGCCAACTACGTTATACTTATGTACCCCTAATCTGCTGCCCCTAACCCCGCCGACCCCTGTATTATATTTATTAACCCCTAACCTGCCCCCCACAACGTCGCCGCCAGCTACTTACAATAATTAACCCCTAATCTGCCGACCGCAAAGCGCCGCCACCTACGTTATCCTTATGTACCCCTAATCTGCTGCCCCTAACACCGCCGACCCCTATATTATATTTATTAACCCCTAATCTGCCCCCCTCAACGTCGCCGACACCTGCCTACACTTATTAACCCCTAATCTGCCGACCGCCTTGAGCGCTACTATAATAAAGTTATTAACCCCTAATCCGCCTCACTAACCCTATCATAAATAGTATTAACCCCTAATCTGCCCACCCTAACATCGCCGACACCTACCTTCAATTATTAACCCCTAATCTGACGACCGGAGCTCACCGCTACTATAATAAATGTATTAACCCCTAAAGCTAAGTCTAACCCTAACACTAACACCCCCCCTAAATTAAATATAATTTAAATCTAACGAAATTAATTAACTCTTATTAAATAAATTATTCCTATTTAAAGATACATATTTACCTGTAAAATACATCCTAATATAGCTACAATATAAATTATAATTATATTGTAGCTATTTTAGGATTAATATTTATTTTACAGGTAACTTTGTAATTATTTTAACCAGGTACAATAGCTATTAAATAGTTAAGAACTATTTAATAGTTACCTAGTTAAAATAATAACAAATTTACCTGTAAAATAAATCCTAACCTAAGTTATAATTAAACCTAACACTACCCTATCAATAAATTAATTAAATAAACTACCTACAATTACCTACAATTAACCTAACACTACACTATCAATAAATAAATTAAATAAAATTGCTACAAATAACTACAATTACATAAACTAACTAAAGTACAAAAAATAAAAAAGAACCAAGTTACAAAAAATAAAAAAATATTTACCAACATTAGAAAAATATTACAATTTTAAACTAATTACACCTACTCTAAGCCCCCTAATAAAATAACAAAGACCCCCAAAATAAAAAATTCCCTACCCTATTCTAAATTAATAAATGTAAAAGCTCTTTTACCTTACCAGCCCTGAACAGGGCCCTTTGCGGGGCATGCCCCAAGAAAATCAGCTCTTTTGCCTGTAAAAAAAAACCATACAATACCCCCCCCAACATTACAACCCACCACCCACATACCCCTAATCTAACCCAAACCCCCCTTAAATAAACCTAACACTAAGCCCCTGAAGATCTTCCTACCTTGTCTTCACCATCCAGGTATCACCGATCCGTCCTGGCATCCGGTGCTGAAGAGGTCCAGAAGAGGCTCCAAAGTCTTCCTCCTATCCGGCAAGAAGAGGACATCCGGACCGGCAAACATCTTCTCCAAGCGGCATCTTCGATCTTCTTCCATCCGGTGCGGAGCGGGTCCATCTTGAAGCAGACGACGCGGATCCATCCTCTTCTTCCGTTGTCTCCCGACGAATGACGGTTCCTTTAAGGGACGTCATCCAAGATGGCGTCCCTCGAATTCCGATTGGCTGATAGGATTCTATCAGCCAATCGGAATTAAGGTAGGAATATTCTGATTGGCTGATGGAATCAGCCAATCAGAATCAAGTTCAATCCGATTGGCTGATCCAATCAGCCAATCAGATTGAGCTCGCATTCTATTGGCTGTTCCGATCAGCCAATAGAATGCGAGCTCAATCTGATTGGCTGATTGGATCAGCCAATCGGATTGAACTTGATTCTGATTGGCTGATTCCGATCAGCCAATAGAATGCGAGCTCAATCTGATTGGCTGATTGGATCAGCCAATCGGATTGAACTTGATTCTGATTGGCTGATTCCATGCCGCTTGGATGCCGCTTGGAGAAGATGTTTGCCGGTCCGGATGTCCTCTTCTTGCCGGATAGGAGGAAGACTTTGGAGCCTCTTCTGGACCTCTTCAGCACCGGATGCCAGGACGGATCGGTGATACCTGGATGGTGAAGACAAGGTAGGAAGATCTTCAGGGGCTTAGTGTTAGGTTTATTTAAGGGGGGTTTGGGTTAGATTAGGGGTATGTGGGTGGTGGGTTGTAATGTT
>NC_069505.1:252581885-252611885 GCF_027579735.1 Bombina bombina
TGTGTGCGCTTACACAATAAAAAATTATTACTCTTGAGTCGGGCTGCGCCTGTCTCTTTTTTGTATTTCTACTTGTATTTGTAATTTAGTATAGGGTATGGCTTTTTATTATTTTGGGGGGCTTTTTATTTTATTAGGGGGATTAGATTAGGTGTAATTAGTTTAAAAAAACTTGTAATTATTTTATTATTTTCTGTAATTTAGTGGGAGTCTCTTCTCATACTTTAGATAATTTTATTTAATTGTATTTAATTGTAGTTAATTTAGAGAATTAATTTAATTATAGTGTAGTGTTAGGTGTAATTGTAACTTAGGTTAGGTTTTATTTTACAGGTCAATGTGTCTTTATTTTAACTAGGTAGCTATTAAATAGTTAATAACTATTTAATAACTGTTCTACGTAGTTAAAATAAATACAAAGTTGCCTGTAAAATAAAAATAAATCCTAAGCTAGCTACAATGTAACTATTAGTTATATTGTAGCTATCTTAGGGTTTATTTTACAGGTAAGTATTTAGTTTTAAATAGGAAAAATTTAGTTAATTGTAGTAATTTTATTTAGATTTATTTAAAATATATTTAAGTTAAGGGGGTGTTAGGGTTAGGGTTAGACTTAGATTTAGGGGTTGATAACTTTATTATAGTGGCGGCGACATTCGGGGCAGCAGATTAGGGGTTAATAAGTATAGGTAGGTGTTGGAGACATTGGGGGCGGCAGAGTAGGGGTTAATAAATATAATGTAGGTGTTGGCGATGTTGGGGGCAGCAGATTAGGGGTTCATAAGTATAATGTAGGTGGCGGCGGTGTCCGGAGCGGCAGATTAGGGGTTAATAATATAATGTAGGTGTGGGCGATGTCGGAAGCGGCAGATTATGGGTTAATAAGCATAAGATTAGGGGTGTTTAGACTCAGGGTTCATGTTAGGGTGTTAGGTGTAGACATAAATGTATTTTCCCCATAGAAATCAATGGGGCTGCGTTAGGAGCTTTACGCTGCTTTTTTGCAGGTGTTAGGTTTTTTTTCAGCCAGCTCTGCCCCATTGATTCCTATGGGGGAATCGTGCATGAGCATGTTTAGCCAGCTCACTGCTAACGTAAGCAGCGCTGGTATTGAGGTGAGATGTGGAGCTAAATTTTGCTCTCCGCTCACTTTTCTGCGGCTAACGCCGGGTTTCTAAAAACCTGTAATACCAGCGCTGTCTGTAAATGAGCGGTGAGCATAAACTGTTCGTTAGCACCGCACAGCCTTACCGACAAAACTCGTAATCTAGGCATATATATTTATAACTAGACAAGCTTTTGGGATATTCCTCTCTTTCTCAAGTCTAAAGCAATACTGAAAAATTCAATAGAATTTGCAGAATATGTCTTGAAGAACAGAAAGTGTGTAGTGCAGGCCAGGGAGAGGAGGGGGGTCGAAAAATCATGATGGGGGGTTGACAAAAGAAAGAAAAAAGAGATAAAAATTATAAAAAATAATAATAATAATAGTAATGGCATAAGTGTGGATATAAACTTACCTGTGTACCTATGGGTAAAAGAGTGTGGAATGTGCAATGTGACTGACTATATAAAAGTATTTTACAAAAACACTGGTAATATGTCAAGACCCCAGAGTCAGCATTTAGTGCAGTAACGTATTGAAGTGCATTTTCATTTTCATTTAAAATGTTTTTTCTTTCCACTGTGTTTTTGAAGATGCCTCTGAGACTCTTGATTTTGAGGTTTTGGGTGTAGTAGTCTGGTTGGGTGAAATGGTGACCAACAGGAGGGCAGTATTTTAATTCACAGAGATTTTTGATTGAGTGTCAAAAATCACTGTAAATAAATACTGTACTCTTGTTGGTCACCATTTCACCCAACCAGACCACTACACTCAAAACCTCATAAGCAGCAATGCATTACTGGGAGTTAGCTGCTGATTGGTGGCTGCACATATATACCTCAGTGTTGACTCATAAATAACTCCATGGAAGTGAGCACAATGCTATCTATATGGCATGCATAAATTACCATTGTCTAACTGTAAAAAACTGTCAAAATACACTGATATAAGAGGCGGCCTTATCTCAGTTTACAAGCCTACCTAGATTTAGCTTTAAACAAAGAATATGAAAAGAACAAAGCAAATTCGATGATAAAAGTAAATTGGAAATTTGTTTAAAAATGCATGCCCTATCTGAATCATGAAAGTTTTATTGTGACTTGACTGTCCCTTTTAATGTACCGTTATATTCATAAAAACAATGTCTGACAAAAAAATATTTAAAAAATGTGCATTAAAATGTTATAAGGGCTCAAAAATATGAGGTCTTGGGTGTTAGGAAACAAAAGGTTGCAAAGGGCTTTAACAGAGATACATTCATATACATGTCTAAAGAAGTTTATATATATATATATATATATATATATATATGTATATGTGTGTATATGTATTTATGTGTATTACTGTTTATGTACTCTACATATTTCACATTCCAATATTCAAATATTAAATATAAATGGAACGAACGATAAAGGGTGTAATGGTGGTTTGGCACTCATTGGGCTTACCGCTGGTATTATGAGTTGCAAGTAAATGCGATCGCTTGAGCACAGAATGATTACCGCAACTTCAGAGCTCTGGTAACTGTTTCACAAAACTAAAAAGAAGCACAAAACACATCAACAATACATTACAAAGTATAGTTACACTCGTAATAACACTATATAATAAAAATGATTCACAAAATATATTGCAAAAAATATGAAATCTCAGGTGTTAGGAAAAAAAAAGGCAGGCAAATGGCTTTAACATTGAGATACATACATATACACTGCTAAATATGTATTTGTATATATATATATATATATATATACAGGGAGTGCAGAATTATTAGGCAAATGAGTATTTTGACCACATTTTCCTCTTTATGCATGTTGTCTTACTCCAAGCTTTATAGGCTCGAAAGCCTACTACCAATTAAGCATATTAGGTGATGTGCATCTCTGTAATGAGAAGGGGTGTGGTCTAATGACATCAACACCCTATATCAGGTGTGCATAATTATTGGGCAACTTCCTTTCCTTTGGCAAAATGGGTCAAAAGAAGGACTTGACAGGCTCAGAAAAGTCAAAAATAGTGAGATATCTTGCAGGGGGATGCAGCACTCTTAAAATTGCAAAGCTTCTGAAGCGTGATCATCGAACAATCAAGCGTTTCATTCAAAATAGTCAACAGGGTCGCAAGAAGCGTGTGGAAAAACCAAGGCGCAAAATAACTGCCCATGAACTGAGAAAAGTCAAGCGTGCAGCTGCCAAGATGCCACTTGCCACCAGTTTGGCCATATTTCAGAGCTGCAACATCACTGGAGTGCCCAAAAGCACAAGGTGTGCAATACTCAGAGACATGGCCAAGGTAAGAAAGGCTGAAAGACGAACACCACTGAACAAGACACACAAGCTGAAACGTCAAGACTGGGCCAAGAAATATCTCAAGACTGATTTTTCTAAGGTTTTATGGACTGATGAAATGAGAGTGAGTCTTGATGGGCCAGATAGATGGGCCCGTGGCTGGATTGGTAAAGGGCAGAGAGCTCCAGTCCGACTCAGACGCCAGCAAGGTGGAGGTGGAGTACTGGTTTGGGCTGGTATCATCAAAGATGAGCTTGTGGGGCCTTTTCAGGTTGAGGATGGAGTCAAGCTCAACTCCCAGTCCTACTGTCAGTTTCTGGAAGACACCTTCTTCAAGCAGTGATACAGGAAGAAGTCTGCATCCTTCAAGAAAAACATGATTTTCATGCAGGACAATGCTCCATCACACGCGTCCAAGTACTCCACAGCGTGGCTGGCAAGAAAGGGTATAAAAGAAGAAAATCTAATGACATGGCCTCCTTGTTCACCTGATCTGAACCCCATTGAGAACCTGTGGTCCATCATCAAATGTGAGATTTACAAGGAGGGAAAACAGTACACCTCTCTGAACAGTGTCTGGGAGGCTGTGGTTGCTGCTGCACGCAATGTTGATGGTGAACAGATCAAAACACTGACAAAATCCATGGATGGCAGGCTTTTGAGTGTCCTTGCAAAGAAAGGTGGCTATATTGGTCACTGATTTGTTTTTGTTTTGTTTTTGAATGTCAGAAATGTATATTTGTGAATGTTGAGATGTTATATTGGTTTCACTGGTAAAAATAAATAATTGAAATAAGTATATATTTGTTTTTTGTTAAGTTGCCTAATAATTATGCACAGTAATAGTCACCTACACACACAGATATCCCCCTAAAATAGCTATAACTAAAAACAAACTAAAAACTACTTCCAAAACTATTCAGCTTTGATATTAATGAGTTTTTTGGGTTCATTGAGAACATGGTTGTTGTTCAACAATAAAATTAATCCTCAAAAATACAACTTGCCTAATAATTCTGCACTCCCTGTATATATATATATATATATATATATATATATATATATATATATATTTATACATATGTATTTATGTATTTATATGTGTATAAATGTATTTAGAGCCATACAAGCTTACTTCTAGCGCAAAAAGATTACTTCTACCGCGATTAACGCTCGAGCTGGAATGTTAATTAGCGCTCTACTCATAATCTTGCCCAAAATAAAAAAATGTATTTACATTATTAAACACAGTCAAAAATATACAGTACATATATTCTATGGATTATTTAGAATATGTTATACTATCTATAATAATTTTAAATAATATATATTTTTTTTAATATTTTATTATTTCAGTACACTGTGCACTGAAGAGTCTACGTGTGCTAACCTGATTGTGTTAGTCCTAAATCACGAACCCTGATAGGCATTATGCATATTTTCATTCCTATATACTTCACATAAAAATAATGTACTTTTTATTGTTATATTTGTTTATATATAAATATATATTTCTATATACTGTATATATCTGATACTGTTCATGTAAAATACATATCTATAACTATATAGCTCTAAGAATAGATATATAGGTGTAGGCTTATAGATATATACAGTATATACCCTAGATGACAAAATTGCAGATAAAGTAGGAAATAGACCATTACTGACCGCAAAAAAATCTCCTAACCTTAAAGATCAGTTAGTCAGAAGCAGATTTGTATGGTCTGAACCAGTTACAAACTGGTTAAATAAACAACAAGTGAAAGTAAGCTTTCCCTGTGGGCATTGTGTCTATTGTTCCTATATGCTTAAAAACAAAACATTTTCAGCTAATACAAGTAAAAATTATACTATTAGATGTTTTTCAAATTGTAACTCTGTGGGGGTTGTCTACCTTTTGGGATGCTCCTGTCCCCTGTTCTATGTTGGTAAAACAAAACGTTTATTCAAGGACAGGGTACAGGAGCACAGGGATGACATCCTCTACGGAAGAGATACAAGCGTTGCTCGTCATTTTAGGGAGGTCCATAATAGTAGTACTGTTTCTTTAAAATTTGTAGGGATTGACAGGGGAATAACAAATGGAAGAGGTGGGGATGAAGATAATTGCTAATTAAAAAAGGAAGCAAGATGGACATTCATGTTAAATACAGTGTCACCTTTTGGTCTAAAGGAAAGGATTGAGTATGCATATTTTCTTAAATAAAGCTAAAACTTTATATAACGACTTTTGAGTGTAAGGATCTCCATGTCCACTTCCTTTGTAAATAGATAAAATAAAATGAAAGTGTCCTCTTTAGAAGCTGCAACACTATCAGCTAATTTTAAGAATTTTTATTTTTTCTTCTGTTTGTATAAAAATTATGGGTCTTTTTTACTAAGAAATACCTCCACAGTAATCTCTTTAACTATTTATAAGAGTTAAGAGATTTATCTAGATTTATAATATTTAATCTCCCTAGGATTTGTGTGTACGTTATGTCCATTTGTTTCGGTATAGATAACTAATGTAACAAAGTTTGATTGAACTGCAACATGCATTTGATTTTTTAGCATGCAACTAAAGTTTCTTGTTAATGATTTGTTAAACAAAAATGTTCTTTCACAATATTGTAAATGGCTAAATTGTATCACTTTATGTGTTGGAAAACACTGAATGAATTTGTAAGATAGGCATGATCGCTCTGTCTCAGTTAATTTAAGAGGTTTGGTACAAGTAGCTATTTTGATTGGCTAAAATAAAAACCTCCCCTCCAATGGTGTTGCAATATAAGCCGGTAACTTGAGGTGATTGACAGTCCTGACGAGGCCCCTGTTTCGCTCAGCATTATGGGGCATTATGGGGCGAAACGCGCGTCGACTCTTCTAAAAGCAGCTATTAATGCACCTGTGGAATAAGCAGCTGGCCTGAGCCTGCCCGGGAAATTCAAATCCAAACTGAAGAAGCAAGCCTGGTTCTTGCGGTAATCAAGCGGTTTTAACAAGTCGCCTGGATATGGTTTATGCACAGAGGCAAGGAGTTCACCTGCAAAGTTTTTGTCCCTAGTGAGCAAGGAGATACATTTGGTATAGGTGAGATAAGGATGTCGGAGGCTCATATCCCGGTCCGTTATTCATTAGCCCTGTGATTTTGCTTTCTCGGATGCTGCTGCAATATCTACAAACAGGTCTGTTTCATTATTTCTGGTTTGCACTACTGAGATATGGTTTATCTGCTATCAAGCTGTACAAGTCTCCAATTTAAGTTAACATTAGAGGACGTTTTTACCTCGGTTAACACATACTGCTAATAATATGTTTGCAAGTTTGTTTATTCAGTTGGATTACAAAGTTGGTCTATATTGCAACTAACTGAGACACCTGATCTCTCCTATTCGGGACTTATATTGTCTGTAAAAAGGACTTTATTTTCTCCTCATCATGGAGGAATCTATGTAAATGCCAACCCAGTTTACATTTTAGTTGAGAGTCTGTTAGTTGTGTGTTTTCAACCCTTGCTTGTTTTCATGTGCTTGTGATGACACTTTGATATGTTTGATATGCAATACTTAAAATCCACTGCAGTGGTATATACTAGAGATAATGATTAATTTCTAGCTGTTTATTTTGTATTAACAACTCTGCAATAAACTATTTGCATGTGATTGAATCTGTGCATGTGCAGTTCATTTTTTTGGATTTGATGCTGTTCCGCAGTCTTACATATCTAAGAATTTAGATAAAATGGGTTATAATTTTGAGTGCTGAAATCCCCTACTTTAGTCATGGTATCTCATATAGCTCTACCATGGGTTCTTATCTATAATGTACTGGAATAAATATGTATATGTGAAAAAGCATTAGAAATACATTTTCATAACCCCTGTCGGGTTAGCATTCAAGTATAGGTGTTTTTTCAGTTTGTGCTTTTCATTGATGGGGAGAAGAACTTAACTTGGTCGCAATAATTTGTTAGCACACGTCGGGTTTCTCTCACGCTCAAACTTTTTACTTTCAACTTATAATAAGCACCCATCCTGACCCACATATAAAGCCATCATCTAGCGAAGTTTATGCTCAAGCGGGAGCGCTAAATTGCACTCCACTCGTAAACTAGCCCGTAGTAACAAGGTCTCTAATTTCAGGAAATATGAATACTTTTTTTTTTTTGGAAGATTCCAGGGTAATTATGTGTGGAATTAAATTACTACAGAATAAAAATTCATAATAAAGAACTACACAAGTAGAACATCCAGTGACAAAATGATGTCAGACAAAACATTCAATACCCTGCAGACTAAAAATAACGGCCAAACATTACAGATACACTGGCCCCTGAATTCTATAACCTATTCTTAAGAAGCCACTACTGTGGAAAATAAGTCAGCTGTCAGTTATTACTGCAGATTAGTGGGCAGCAAGGGAACAGACCACTGAAAACAGATTATTAAATATAAAGCATTTGATATGTTAATTGTAGCTATTAAACACAATAGGGAAGATTCATGAAACTGGAGCGTTATTGCTTAGACTATTGAAATGAATAATGTGACTTTCTTTTGTCAAATGTGTATATGTTTATGCATGTTTTATTTTCACTACAGGTTGAAAACCCTTTATCCAAAATGCTATGACCGGAAAAGGTTTAGATTTCTGAATAGTTTGTATATTACAGTATTTGTATATTTGTCCCTGTAAAATGGGACAGCTTGGAGTGGGCATGGGACCCAGTGTAAGCAACATATGTCACTTATGCAAAATGTATATGGCACAATAAATGCTTATACAAGAAACCTACTGGTAGTTTTATATTATTTTAACATTTTTGTATACATAGTATACATCGGTACTGTACAGTAATCAGAAAAATGATAATTGCTGCTTTAAAAATATAAACTATCATTTGCATTTTAGAAAAAAAAAAAAAGCAAATACACAGGCAGAGAACACAGTGACTTACTGGAGGGGGGGGGGTATTTTTATTTATTTTATAACAAAATGTATGGATTTCAGAATAATTCTGTATTTTGGAATTCCAGGTTTGGGGATTTGTACCTGTACCTCCCAGAACAAAATAACCTTGTTAACCAATTACAACCCTGTACGTGTATATGATGAATGAATGTGCATTGTTGTTCACACATGTGAAGTAGAAAGAACTACTTAAAGGGACATTATACTATACAATTTTAATATACTACATGGCCAAAAGTACGTGGTCACCACTACTAATTATTGAGTTCAGATCTTTCAGTCACAGCCATTGCTAACAGATGCATAAAACCTAGCACATAGCTATGAAATATCCATAGACAAAAACTGTCAATACAATGAGTTGTACTAAATAGCTCAGTAACTTTATACATAGTATAGTCATAAGATGCCACCTTTAGAACAAGTCAGTTTGTGAAATTTCTATTCTTCTAGATCTGCCCTGGTCAACTGTAAGTTCTATCATTGTTAACAGGAAGCGTCTAGGAACAAGAAAAGCCCAGCTATACAAATTGCTAATCACCTGTTGCAGCCCATTACAGAAAACCAAACTGCCACTGGAAGCAACATCAGCACAATAATTAAGCCTCAGGAGCTTTACAAAATGGGTTCCCATTGTCATGCAGCTCTATACAAGCCTCACATTACCATGCACAATGCCAAGTGTCAGCTGGAGTGGGGTAAAGCACACAGCCACTGGACACAGCCAATGGAAACATGTTCTCTCGAGTGGTGATGCCAGTAGAATGCTACCTGCCAGAATTCATATTGCCTACTGTAAAGTACGGTGAAGGTGGGACAATAGTTTGGGACTGTTTTTAAGGGTTTGGATTAGGCCCCTTTAAGTGGAGGGTCATCTTAATGATACAGGATACAAAGACATTTTAGAGAATTGGGTGCTTCTAACTTTGTGGCTGGCCCGTTACTGTTCAATCATTACTGTGCCCCAGTGCACAAAGTGAGGTGCATAAAGACATGGTTTTTACAAGTTTAGTTTGGTGGAATTCGAGTTGCCTGCACAGAGCCCTGACTTCAACTTCTCTGAACACCTTTGGGATGAATTGGAATGCAGATTGTGAACCAGACCTTCACATCCAACATCAGAGCCTGACTTCACAAACGCTCTTTTGTCTGATTAGACACAAAATCCAACAGACAAACTGCAAAATCTTGTGGCAAGAAATCCCAGAAGTGCGGCAACTGTTAAAGAAAAAAAGTTAGGCCTACTCCATATTAATACCTTTTGTTTTGGGATGTTAGACTTATGTTCAACAAGCTCATATGTAATTGTCAGTTGTCCACATACTTTTGGCCATATGATTTATGTTGTTATTCCATGGATAACAGTGAGAAGAAGCACAAACACTGTTCCTTCTGCCTTCCCTAGCACACAGGAGGACTTGGTGATATCAGTCTCAGTTTGCTGTTCGTGGAATTGCTATGCAGTTTTAAACTATGTGGATCCTTATTTTTCTTCCTAAAGCTATTCTGTCTTGTTTATGAAAAAAAAGGCAGGCAAAGGCTTTAACATAGAGATACATACATATACATGTCTGAAGTATATGTCTGTATATATATATATATATATATATATATATACAGTATATATATATATATATATATATATATATATATATGTATATATATATTTATATGTTTAAATATGTTTTAAAGACATATGTACACATATAAACACATAAATACACATGTACACACATATAGACATATATATAAGTCCATTGGAGCCCTTTGTATATATCTATACCTATATATAATCATATATATATATACTAGTCCTAAAGCCCGTTCACACGGGCCGTGTTGTGTTATTTATCTCTCTCTCTCTCTCTCTCTCTCTCCTGTGCGCCTTTACTTGCCGGTCCTCGCGCTGCTTTGTTTCACCCCCTGCGCGTGCGATCAGCTGTGCTGCCGGGTCCTCGCGCTGCTGCCGGGTGGGTGCGCGTGCGATCAGCTGCAAGAGTTTGTCTGAACTGCGCATGACGGCTTCAGACAAACTCTTGTCTTTTATAATATAGGATATATATATATATATATATAAATATCAGAATAAATAAATAAATAGAACATATTCTTGTATGTGAAAAACATTGGAATGTAAAAAATTCATATGTTCATGTCAGTTAGTGCATATGAGAATATGCGATTGTGTTTAGTAGGGTGTTGTTTCCACTTTTTTTTATCTCCATTGACTGCTATGGGGGAATAGGGGAACGTGCACGCGATATTCTAAGTTCAGCTTTTTGCGCTCATCGGTTAGCACATGAGCAAAAACTGTTTACTTTCAACTCATAATATGAGCTCAACCCGACACACTCAAAAATTTAGGCTCATCTTCCTTACACGTCGCTCTTCATCTGCTGCACCTCTCTGGAAATCCCTTCACTGGCTTCCTCTTGTCTCTAGGATTAAACACAAAATTCTCACTCTGACATACAAAGCCCTCAACTGCACGGCTCCCCCCTATATCTCAGACCTTGTCTCCAGATACTCCCCCACCAGTCCCCTTTGCTCTGCCCATGACCTCCTACTCTCCTCCTCTCTTGTTACCTCCTCACACTCCCGTTTACAGGACTTCTCCAGACTGGCTCCCATCTTGTGAAACTCTCTGCCTCGCTCCACAAGACTCTCCCCTAGTTTTGAAAGCTTCAAGCGCTAAGAGTCCAGCTGTTTGTAGATCACCTTCTTAAGAGCTGACTACAACAGTGCGACTCTTGGTAGGGCCCTCTACCCGTTTGATCCCTATAAATGTTTTGATGTACTCCACCTATGTCTGTAGCACTGCAGAATCTGTTGGTGCTCTACAAATAACCGATAATAATAATAATAATCTTTTACTTCTAGCATAATTAACACTCGAGTGGGAGCATTAATTAGCACTCCACTTATTTAGTACCATGTCTTTTTAAGGATTGTTCCACTTTCCAGTGGGTAGAGTTTACTCAGTATTATATAAAAATGTGAGATGTTATTCATTATAGACTTAGCAAATTAATCCAATACCACTGAAGGGAAGACAGTAAATATAACAAACCATAAAGATCCAGAGAGAGAAAGAGATAATATTATTCAATTCTAATTATTGTTCATTTACAAAAATAAAGCATGAAAATGATATTTGAAATGTGTTTATACATCTTTGTGATTCTTCTGTGAGTGATTTAAAAGAAGTTTGAAATAATAGAGGTTAATTATCTGTTTAACCTTTTGCTTCCATAACGCTAATCTGAACATGTTCTCCCTCCAGTTCAAATTGCTGAGTGACATATTATTTATTTTAACGTCCTGTTCATTAGTATGTCAGGGAACATATGAGTTGATTAATTTATCTTATTCTTTTCCAATCTCTGAACAACCTGATGTCAGATATCATGTTAAACTAGTTGCTACTGACTTATGGAATGTGTAGACATTTTTACAGGTACATTCAGGAAATAACTAAAATTTTAATGTTTTATTATTTTATTTTTTTGCATTCAAAATGTATAATTATAGAGAGTCATTCTTCAAACTGTAGTTTTTTGACAAAATATTGTTTAGAAATAATACATATTCTCAATTCATTTTTGAGGTATTAAGCAGAGATTTTATCTACTCTCTCAATGTGGAAAGTCTTTATAAAAACAAAAACATGTTTTATATAAAAACTAGATGTGTATTCACCTATTTTGGGCCAATCCAGATGCTGAAGATGATGTCTGCGAGCTTCATTCTGCAATTCTTGTTGAGAAAGTGCAATACATCTGGATTTGTGCAGATCTTAGTGTGTTGTACATTCACAACAAGAAATATGGCTCTTAAAATTGCTTAATGTGGCTTGAGGCAGTCGGATTAATCTGAAATACCCGAATGCACGTCTAATAAAAACCCATATTCTACATTTTTGTTTATTTGTAATCTTTGCTATTCAGTGTGTACAGTGGGTGATACTGATTTTGCTACATCCTAAAAGAATATTCCATTATAAATGCTATTATCACTTGGTAGGAACCAAGATGATTTATAACTATAGAATTTATGTACAGTATATTTATGCCACATTTTCTCTTCGCCATGGCAACAACTATCCAGGGTAACAGACTGTAATGGCTCGAGTGATACAGATTCTCATTGGCTGTGTTTTTTCTCCTGAAAATAAATAGATAAATAAAGTGGCTGGCTTGAGCGGTTATAGAATATATGGTTTAAAAATGTGCAAATAAACCATTTAATGCTTATTTTTAGGTTGGTCTCAATGCAAAGTGTTAAATTTAATTCATTGTTTTAAAGTCCTATTAAGGGGAGGGTAAACATTTTCAGCGCGTTTAATAAATACATGTTTTACCACAGGCTATTTCCTCACATTTGAACTGAAAGACAATTTACAAAAAAGGAATGAGAGCTTAGAACGATTTTCCTTGTTTTTTACTATTTCTAATTTTTTTCAGGATATGGGCGTGTTTGTTTGTTTTGTTTTTTGTTATCCTGGTGGTCTTAAAGAGTGAAAAGTAAATATTAATGATTTGTATAGTAGAACATACAATTTTAAACATTTTCCAATTTACTTCTGTTATCAACTTTCCTTTATTCTCTTGACATTCTTTGTTGAAAGGTGCACCAGTGCATTACTGGTAGCTAGCTCACACCTCTGGTGACCCAATGGCAAGAGTCGTATATGTGCAGTCACCAATCAACAGTTACTTTCCAGTAGTGCATAACTGTTTCTGAGTCTACCTAAGTATCATTTTCAACATAAAATACCACGAGAACAAAGCAAATTTAATAACAAAATGTAAAAGGGAAAGATGTTTAAAATTGCATGCTGAATATGAATCACGAAAGTTTATTTTTGACTTGAGTGCCCCTTTAATATCACTAACAAAAGTCAAATTTTAACATTGTTTTGGTTCTTCACCAATAAATATGTGTGCATTAAATGCATCTTGTCATTAATGGAAAGTGTTTCCATATTTTTAAAAGATTAATTTCTGTTCAATTCACTATAAACATCTCTTAAAAAATAAAGAAATTGTAAAAGAAAGAGGGAATAAGAAGTAAAATCTTTCTCCTAAACCCTGACAGGATGGGCAACAATATAAGCTTTTACAGCATCTAGAACCATCAAAATACTTTCTCCCTCAGTGCTTGAGGACTCTGAAAAGAATAGATGGATTTGGCTTGGCACATTCAACTCTCCTTCTATTACATAACTTGGAGCTGCTGTTTCAGGAAAACAAGTAAGTTCCTTGAATTTGTCCACCGTGCTAAGTTGCAGATACTTCCTGGCTTCTGCTGTTTTAAGAAAGAGCAAAAAATATTGGCACTGTGACCTAAATATGTAGGAATAAAGGATATAATAATCCCTGGTGCTAGCCCTTTAGTAATATATTGAAAAAATGAGGAAAGGGGGGAGTGGGACAAAAAGGGGTTAAGTAGCACTCATTCCAATTAGTACTGTAATATTGTTGAAAGATATTCAACTATTTAGAATCAGGTAATTTACTTAAAAATGTTATTTATTAACCACTATTAAAATGTAATAGACATTACAACTATGAAAGTACTTCTAATATATCTCAAGTTAGACTCCACAAAATCAAATAATGCAGCACAAAGGAAAAGAAGACACAGCTCCAACCACCCCCTGTATTCCTGGCCATAAACTGGATACTCCGGCTTCAAGTGACAGGGATGGTCAAAAAAACTATGTTCCTAATCTGCTGCAGACTAACTACTAAAGTGGAGTAACAATATAATAGTTTTTAAAATCAACACATTCACACTATCACACTTCAAACAAACGCGTTTCGGCCGAGCAGCGGCCTTTCTCAATGTGTATTTTCAACTGACAAGACGAGTGCCATCTTGGGAACTCCTTTAATATCCTATGTGTATTTAATAATAGTCAATCAATTAATGCTTATCTAGCATGCATATAATGAATGTATTTATTGTCTTTCCCCAAAAGCATCTGATACCTGTGTTTGTTCATTGTCAACACAAAAAACTTGTTGTAGTTAAGGATATGATGCCTAAATTTGCAACTCAATATGTCAAGAGTTCGTTTAAGAACTACCATTGGTGCAGCAGTTGCAGTGACCCCAGGGCCTAAGAGCTGTGTGGGGGACATAAAAAACAGTCTATACATAGGCATTCCTAATGTAGAGGAGCTTTTTATTAGTGCAAGTTACAGGTCCTTCTTATCTATCTATCTATACTACAATTTTCACCTGGCCCTCGGGTAATTAGGTCCTCTACTGCAAGAGTATACAACTGAAAATGACCATATTGAGACATAAAATCAAGTGGATTATACAAATCTACTTTTTGTTAACTAGATCAAACTTCTTGGGCATACAGTACCCTCCCAGAACTTCACTGAGTTTATCAGTTCCTACTTCTCACACAATCTTGGAGAGAATAATTGTCTTCTGGAGGATAAAGCCTATTTATTTAAGCTTGAAGATCCCCCTACATAGACTAAATGACCAGGATGATGATTGTGATCTCATCTCAGAACCAACACTTGGGGGCAACAAAGGTTTTGAAAAAATTGTAGCTAAAGGCTATTAGTCAATTAATAAAAGCACTTGTCTACTTTATTGACTAGTACATTAATATATATGCATGCATGTGATTAAGTGCATGTGAGCATATGTTTGTGTTTGTGTATGTGTTGTTCATTCCAAAGTAAATGTAGTTGTTCAAGTGCTTTGAATGCTGGCGTTAGTTTAATGTTTGTGTTTTAAGTCTAATATTTTTTGAGCTTATAGATGTAGAGTCTGTCAGGTCTATGTACAAAGCTGCCTGAGTCTGTCAGGTCTAGTAAAACTCAACTATGTCAAGTTGGTCAACAGTCCCTCCATCCACAAGTTCTCAAGCTGACAAAAACTAAAAACTGGCTTGGTCAGCATTAAAATATCTCTTACACAGCATGGTGTAAAATGCGTAAGAGTACCTGTGTCAATGATAGTGGTCTACACAGTTTGTTATCTACTGGTCTATCTTAATGAAAAAGATTCACTGACCAAAGCAACACTGCTGCTTATTTGTCTTTAGGCTGATCTTACCTCTTGATTGCGGCATTAAATAGAGCCAAATTCAACAGGCCTCTCAGTATACTTGTATTTACTTTTATTCTGATGTGATATAAAATATTTGCTAGGTTTTGAAGGACTTTAAAGTTTGAAGGTAATTTGAAACCAGCTTTCAAACCCAATAACTGCATAGGGAGCACAAATATAAAACTCAAATATACTAATTAAATTAAAATGCATTATAAATTTGATAATGTTAAATTATAAATTCAATTTAAAAAAATTAAATAAAAAATGTAATTTATTTGAAATGTTTAATTTCAAAATATTTTTATTTAAAGAATTTGTAATGTAATATTAATTTTATTGCAAATGTAATATTCTTATTTTATTTTGATACACTAAAATACATTAATATTAATATGTATTATTTAAAACAGCTATTTATCATGATAATAACAACAGAGAGTGTGAGTAATTAGCACTTACTTTCCAAATTCCCCTAATAATGACTTACTCTATACTTGCTTAATATCTTCATTTAAGCTTGCTATATTTATATATATTTATTTTAGTTAGTCAGCAGATGACAAAGATGGTGGCAAGTTTTGTAGCTAGACAGCTTGTGAAAGTTGGATATTTTGTACTAAACCAGCTTTAACAAAGTTGGGATTTGCAAGTCAGTTTAAAGGTTGACTTTGCAACTGACTTTCCTTGTGAGAATAGTCAGCAGAGAGATTTGTTTTTCTTAAAGCAATCTATTTTAGCAGAGTTAGGCTATGATTGTTCATAGTCTGCGCATACTCACACTGCTATAGATAGACCCTATAAAATAGTTTCTTCCAACCAAGGATTTCAGTATCTAAAGCAGACTGGTAGCAGTGTATACTGTATATGTATAGTCAAAATAAAATAGACAATAAAGGCCAGTTTTATATTTTGGATTTTATGTAGGAACATTTAATCACATTCTGAGACATTTTTATGCTTTCTGGTGACTTCACAGATACCAACATTATAAACTAATGTAAAAGATAGCCATTATTACAGTTCAATTAATATTTAAGTTAAACAATATTATCTCCAATGGCATGTCTTGTTAGCTTTATTCTGACTGGCAATAAAGCATTTGCTCTATTTCAATTAATTTGTTATGGGTGTTACTATTTAGACTGTGATACAGCCTTCATTTACTTCACAGGTGGTTGAAAATCAACTTCTAGACTGACTAACAATTGAATTTAATAAATGATTTAATTTCCTACTATGTGCAAATGAGCCTAATAACATCTATCATCTGTATTTCTCTGCTGTTAACACAAATAAATAAGGCTTGCTGTAATTATGGACAAATAAATGCATTAATGGTATGCAACATGAAACCACCAGTGTGAGACATAGGGGTCTATACTTTAAAAGACAACTGTCCAGATTATTTTTTGGTTGGAAAGTAAATTAAAATCAGGCAAACTTGGATGCTCTAACTGGAGTTTAAGTTGACTTAAAGGGACAGTAATTACTAAATTAACTTAGAAGCATATTATTTTGGTTATTCCCTGTCTCCCTCTAGTCAGAGTTTTGTTACAGGGCCAGTATTAATTATTTTGTGGCACAATCAGTAATAAATAATTCAGTAAATGCATTTATGGTCAAGAGTCAAAAGTTGAAGGATTCCAGCTGAGCAGTGATGTATGTGCATGACATCTTAAAGATATATGTGGTCACTAAGAGATATTACATGGTTGCCTATAAATTATATTTTTTTATAAAATAAAGGGATATGGAACACAACAAGTTTCTTTCAAAACATAGAATTATAAAATAAGTTTCTATTTTACTTCCATTTTCAAATGTGTCTATTTTTCAAGGTATTCTTTGTTTAAGACTCTTAAACAAAGAATACCTTGAAAAATAGACACATTTGAAAATGGAAGTAAAATAGAAACTTATTTTATAAGGCAGCACTATTTCCTGTCATGTAGTGTTCCGGACACTAAACCTAGGTATCTCTTAAATTAAGAGATACCTAGGTTTAGTGTCCGGAACACTACATGACAGGAAATAATGCTGCCTTATAGTTCACTAGAAACTGCACACTTCTAAGCTTAGGTCCATTTTCACTAAAAGATAGCAAAAGGTCAGAGACAATTTGATAATAGATGTAAATTAGAAAGTTGTCTGCTCTATCTGAATCATGAAAGAAAAAGAAAATGGTTCAGATCCCTTTAAAATGGTTTTAAAAATAAAATACACACAGAAAATATTAAGTATTGTAAAACTTCATAGACTATGATCATTTACATTATCTGACTGTAATACTCCTTATATGTATTCATTTTAATTATGAGACACCACAGAGTACCATTTAACATTGAAATAAGAGTTGATGTATCTCAAAGCATGTGAGATGTTTTTCAGTTGGTGCGTTGGGTTTGGAGCATGTGTGCAATGCATTACCATTCATGTTATTTTAATTTAATTTATGGAATTATATATATATGATATCAGCACCTTTTTGTTGGTGTTATCCATCATTTTCTGGAAGGTTTATGCATCATATAAATATATAAATAACATTTTCCAGCTTCTGTGCATTCCAGTTAAAACTAACAAAAAAAATATTTTTGTATACTGTATATAAAACAAAACAAATATTTGCTGCTGTGTGACAGTGCCAATACCGTTATCATTTATATTTAAATGTATAAAAAATGTATAATCAGAAGTTCGTTGTTTTACTTAAATACTACAAATGGTTTCATACATAATAGTTACATTGGTGTGTTGTACCCCTGAAAAGGCAGAGAGCACAGGGGTATATTTAAACTAATAATTATTAATACAACTTACTAAAATAATATATTGTCTCCTTTAGCAGAACATACCGATTTTAAAAGGTATGAAACCCCTAGATCATTATTAGATCACATAAAAAGAAAAAAAAGTGTGTTTTCCCCAATATGTACAAAGTCCTCAGACGAATATTACTTTATTAAAGGAATTTATTTTGCACCAAAAGATGTTTCTAATTTGATTTTGATTAAGATGGGCTTCCCTCTTAAAATTCTTTATTTTTATTCTGCACTGATTTGACTGTTTCATATGTTCACTCTTTTTAACCTTGAATCATAAAATTTTAGCTGGGTTTTGTAAAATTCAGGTCAAATTGTGCAAGGTCAGATTTCTTTTCCACGAAACCAATAGGAACATAGTTATTTGGCTGCTTAATAAGAGGTAATTTGCTGTGTTTATTATTTTAGCTAAATGCTAGCAATATTTAAAAAAATAAATTGGTGTAACTATTTAAATTCATGATATTTTAAAATAGGAAAGATAAAACCCACAGTACTTGGAAGAAAGCAACATGTTAATTAGATTTTGGCCACTGGAACATGATACAGCAATTTATTAAAAATACAAATACTTTACTATATAGATCATATTTAAAGAAGTTAAAAAATATTATTCAGAGTAGGAAAATAGGCTTAGTGGCCCCAACGGAAATGCAGTAAGAATGTATCAGTTTAATTCAGTCTGGTTATAAAATTGCATTATAAATGTTTAGGGTTTTTAGGATCGTGCCTCTGTATCATATAAAATAAAAAATAAAATGTAATACTATTCTTAATATGATAATAGTGCAATTTACCATATAATTTTCAAATAAGTAATTATCTGCACATGTGTTGAGAGTGTGCCCTCAGAAATGTTAAAGTAAACGAATATTTAAAAAAAAAAATCAAATAAGCTTTTGCAAAAAGCTTATGTTATATAGTTCATGGTAAACACAACACACAAATATATACACAAACTGACACACAACAGTTTGTGTGTATATGTGTGCGTGTTTATGTCTGTTATGTATGTGTGTGTTTATGTGTGTTATGTGTATGTGTATATATGTGTGTGTTTGTATGTGTGTTTTGTTTGTGTGTATATGTGTATATTTGTGTGTATGTTTATGTGTGTCATGTTTGTGTGTATATGTGTATTTGTGTTTGTGTTATGTTTGTGTGTATATGTGTGTGTTTGTATGTGTGTATGTGTATGTATGTGTGTTTTGTTTGTGTGTATATGTGTGTGTGTGTGTGTGTGTATGTTTATGTGTGTTATGTTTGTGTGATTGTGTATTTGTGTTATGTGTGTGTGTATATGTGTGTGTTTGTATGTGTGTGTGTGTATGTATGTGTGTTATGTTTGTGTGTATATGTGTGTGTGTGAATAGCTATTTCAACTTTTATTTTGCACAACATTATAATTCATAGAAATAATTCACTACCTACACAAACAGATTAATAATATACAATTTTGTATAATTCACAAAAAAAGTCACATTATATTATCTTTAGGCAAGAATACATAAAAAAAAAATATTCGCTTACATTGTTAAATGTTTTAAAATTAATATGTATGGAAATGTGAATATTGTTTTAAAAATGGTTTCCAATTCAGAATAATAATTGATTACTACAGTGCTTAAATATTTTTAATTATCAACACCTATTGTAAAATATTTTTTTATAGTTTTGAAACAATTTGTTACAAAAATTTTTTATAATCTACCGCATTAAATTATAAAAATAATAAGAAAAAAAACAATGTATTAAATTGTTTAAATAGCATTAGAAAACTTTTTATTAAATATTAAAAATGATTCCCGAGTTTACTAAATGAAATCAGAAAGGTGATTTGGCTGTAAGTATTATTGACTTATAGTTATAGATTTACTAATAATACAATTATTCACATCACCTTCCTATATGGTCTTATGTTTGTTGACGTTTTAAAGTGAACATTATTTTTTTCTGTCAGGTTCACTCAAAAGTGTTAACACATAATTTATTTAGAAAACTTGGGGATGTTCAATATTATAATTTTTTGAAACGTGTATATTAATAATGACATTATTTCTAGTCTTGTGCATAGGTGATAGTTTTAAATGTTTGCATAAATATTGTTGACAAAGCAAAACAAAGTTATAAAACCTAAAAAGAGCCATTGTCAGATTGCAAATTTATACATTTGTAATTACATGGATAGATAAATAGATAGATAGATAGATAGATAGATAGATAGATAGATAGAAAGATAAATAGATAGATAGAGATGATAGATAGACGATAGATAGATAGATAGATAGATAGATAGATAGATAGATAGATAGATAGATAGATAGATAAATAGATGATAGATAGAGATGAAGATGATAGATAGATAGATAGATAGATAGATAGATAGATAGATGAGCCAATAACATCCTTTCTATATTTGTATTAAACAGAAGACATGACATTATTTTCTGATGTAAAACAGCATAATATTGAATGCAAGACAACTTGTTTGGACCTGTCCTGCTCCTATATAGCTGCTCTGTGAGCCCTAATGGATCCAGATGAGTGATACTTTGTAATTATCTCTGCCTGCACAAATCTATGGTTCTTCAGTAAACATATAAGGTGAAGAGAAATAAGATGAATGAATCTGTTCACTAACTACTTTATAGGCAGTAGGCAGATGGAAGAAAACACTGTATATTGTGTGAACAATATATAATGTTAAATCGCACCTGTATTCTTCTTGCCACAAATGTTTTACACTCATTATTATATATCTATCTATATATGTGTGTATGTATAATATGTATATATATATATATATATATATATATATATATATATATATATATATATATATATATATGTGTGTGTGTGTGTGTGTATATGTATATATATATATGTGTGTGTGTGTGTGTCTGCGTGTGTGGGTGTGTATATATGTGTGTGTCTGCGTGTGTGGGTATATTTATGTATATATATATATATATATATATATATATATATATATATAGTTTCTATTTAAGACTTTCTAGTAGTATAACTATATTACGAAGGTAGCTTTTTTTCAGGGGGGAGGCAAACAAGATAGATAGATAGATAGATAGATAGATAGATAGATAGATAGATAGATAGATAGATAGATAGATAGATGACAGATAGATGACAGTTAGATCGAGAGAGAGTGGGATAGAAGATAGATAGATAGATAGATAGATAGATAGATAGTTTGGTGACATTTTATAATTAATAACCACAAATAGATACGAATCAAAAGTCGGTTAGGGTCACCATACCATCTATGTTATTAAAATCAGTCATAAATATATAACTGATTTTAATAATCAGCTACCACTTAACCTCCAGAGTTTGAGAAATTTGAGCTATGGATATTGATATATCAGCCATTCTGTAAAAATAGGACCCGTGCGTAAATATTCTTCATTCAAGCTGCCAATCTTAAATTCTTATATGAAATCTATACAGTTCCTAGGGCCCTACATCAGTCTGTGTAATTTTAAATGCTCCCTATAGGCTCTCCCTTTTGGGGATCAGTAACAGACCCTGTATAAAGATATCTCCATTAGATCATTCAGGTGAGATTTTTAGGGTTTTGTAAGAGCAATTAGAGAAACAAGCTTCAGTGATCTTGTTTTAGCTTCTCTGGTTCCTATTTGTTCTAGTGCCTCGTTTGAAGTCAATGTCTGCACTTGCCTTTCCATAAACTGACAATTTATCTAACTTTTTGACCTATCGCTGTATCTCTGCTTGCCAAGAAAAACTGACAGGTGTAGATTCCAGGTTCCAGAAGGTTTACTGAGCTCTGCTGCTGAAGGGGATAATTAGCCAATTGCCAATATATAAGTCTATAGAAAATATCTTCTCACTCTCAGGCAAATACACCTCAATTATACCACTTATTGGAGGTGAGAGGTTTACTGGCTGCAGAACTGTTCCTATTAAATTAAATATGTGAAAGAATCATCAAAGATCTTGTTAATAATCTCTTTTATAAGCCATTTCATATCTACACAACTCTGTTACCATAATGAATTGTGCCATATTTGCTTAATTTAATGTCACATATTACTTAATGAATAATAATTGGGGTATTTGTGTGTCATTTGTTAAGTTACATAATGTTTTCCTGTAATAGTTTGACATATAATTTTATTAACAGAAACATAAGTGTTCAGGTTTTTGTGAAACAAACATATTTGAATTACTAATATAATATTGATTGATATGTATGTATAAATAGACTGCCTTAAATAAGGCAATTATATTTATTTTTTAGTTATATTATTGTTCAATTTGCTATGGGCCCATTCAACTACCATTTGGTGTAACTTATATATATACAGGTAGCCCTCAGTTTACGCTGGGGTTAGGTTCCAGAAGGAATGGTTGTAAATCAAAACCGTTGTAAATTGAAACCCAGTTTATAATGTAAGTCAATGGGAAGTGAGGGAGATAGGTTCCAGGCCCCTCTCAAAATTGTCATAAGTAACACCTAATACATTATTTTTAAAGCTTTGAAATGAAGACTTTAAATGCTAGACAGCATTATAAACCTAATAAAATAATCACACAACACAAAATATATAATTAAACTAATTTAAATGAACAAAAACATTTGCTAAATAGCATTATAAACCTAATAAAATAATCACACAACACAGACTTCACTTGCATTTTTCTGCAAACAGTTCTTTCTATGCATTCCAATCTGGACTGAGTTATAGACAGGAAGATCTTGTTCCTTTGAAATCTGCTCAATAGCTCAGGTCTGGTTAAACTGATTAATTTTAGCTTGCTTGGCTTTGCTGCAACACAAGCGGACAGCTCCACCTACTGGCTATTTTAATAAATGCACTGCTTCTCAATGCTTTTCAATAGCAGTCACATGACTGGAAAAAAAGGTTGTTATTCTGAAACGGTGTAAATTGAACTGTTGTAAAACGAGGGCCACCTATATATACATATATATATATATATATATATATATATATATATATATATATATATATATATATATATATATATATATATATATATATATATATATATATATATATATATATACCAATAAAGCTCTGGGCTTGAATATATTGCTACGATTTGAAAAAGTTTGTGAAGGTTTTGTGCAAATGTGCAGTAAATGTTACAGGGAATAATTTTGCACAGAATTCATTATAGCATTTTTAAGTTTTTTTTTTAACATCTCAAATAACCACTTGATTGGAGTGAGGGAGGTGTATGATAGAAACGTGCAACAGCTTGATCGCCTTCTATGGGTTAATATCTAGGAGTTAAACCATCTATGTAAATGAGAAACACTATAAAATAAAATCCTAATTTACAGATTTGTTTCAGCTCTTTTGGGTAAATGGTCCATTCTTTCAGCATATGTGGTAGGGATGAGTAGAATTGCAGATGATGTGAAACAAGCAAAATGCAAAATCCTGTTAGATTGATCTAATAAATAGAAGTGTCAGTAGTTCTTTGTATAATTAATTATATATGGGCAGCTATAGATGCCACCTACGAGGATCCTATAAACATATTTATTTTACACTATAGAATTCCTCAGTTAAAATTGTTTTTGAACACGGATCATTTTTTTATTTTTATTATTATGTTATCCAGTTTAATATTCTCAGCAACCTGAAGACATATTTCTATAGTATAATCCCAATATAGCAGAATTATTTTGTAGTCTAAATAGTGCAACAGTATGTCTACAGTTTAAATATTTTAAAACAACTTGAAGCTTATTATATCCCCTAAATATTTGTACAGAGTCCATCAGCAAAACTGATATAACTCGTTTTCAGGAGACGATTTCAAGTTGATATATTTGTTGCTTATTTTGTATCAATAATATATCATGAAAATGAAATAAATTGTTATTAATGAAAAATAGTATACACAAATTTTTTTTCCAGGCAGGTTATTACTGGTAGATGTATAGACAGACAGACAGATAGATAGATAGATAGATAGATAGATAGATAGATAGATAGATAGATAGATAGATAGATAGATAGGTACAGACAGACAGCAGACAGACAGATATATTCCTAGATACATACAGACAGATAGATATGAAGGTGCAAATTATATATATATATATATATATATATATATATATATATATATATATATATATATGTATATATATATATATATATATATATATATATATATATATATATATATATATACACACACATAGACAGATAGATAAATAGATAGATAGATAGATAGATAGATAGATAGATAGATAGATAGATAGATAGATAGATAGCCATACAGACATACTGTTGTGTCATAATCATATCTATGGGTTAATGCATATGGTGTTATATTTTCTTGCTCATAACACTTATAGAGGCATATATTTAAAATCTCAACATTTCTTTCTCCCTTTCTCTCTCTTTTTCTTTCTTTCTTTCTTTCTTTCTTTCTTTCTTTCGTTTTCTCTTTCTCTCTTTCTTTCTTAATTAGGAAAACAGGAACATTTTAATTCACTCTTATTGGTGTCAGACAGTTTAAATAGTTTAAATATTTTAATACAACTTGAAGCTTGTTATATCCCCTAAATGGCAGACAACTATTGTTTGCACAAATAGAGTCCATCAGCAAAACTTATATAACTCAATTCAGGAGACAATTTCAAGTTGATATATTTGTTGCTTATTTTGTATCAATAATATATCATGAAAATGAAATACATTGTTATTAATAAAAAATAGCATACACAAAAACAATTTCCAGACAGGTTATTACTGGTAGATGTATAGACAGACAGAAAGATAAAGACAGACAAACAGACAGGCAGAAAGATAAAGACAAACAGACAGACAAACAGACAGACAGACGATATATAGATAAATAAAGACAGACAAATAGACAGATGATAGATAGATAGATAGATAGATAGATAGATAGATAGATAGATAGATAGATAGATACAGAGAGACAGACAGAGAGATAGATAGATAGATAGATAGATAGATAGATGATAGATAGATAGACAGATAGATAGAGAGAGAGATAGACACAGACAGATAGATAAAGACAGACAGACAGATTATATATAGATAAATAAAGACAGACACATAGACAGATAGATAGATAGATAGAAATATAGATAGTTACAGACAGAGAGATAGATAGATAGATAGAGAGATACAGACAGACAGATAGCAGACAGATAGATATGAAAGTGCTATATATATATATATATATATATATATATATATATATATATATATATATATATATATATATATACATATATATATATATATATATATATATATATATATATATATAGACAGATAGATAGATAAACATACAGACATACTGTTATGTCATAATCATATATATGGGTTAATGCATATGGTGTTATATTTTCTTGCTCATAACACTTATAGAGGCATATATTTAAAATCTCAACATTTCTTTCTCCCTTTCACTCTCTTTCTTTTTCTCATTCTTTCTCTCTCTTTCTTTTTCTCTTTCTCTCTTTCTTTCTCTCTCTTTTTCTCTTTCTTTCTTTTTCTCTTTCTTTCTATCTTTCTTTCTTTCTTTCTTAATTAGGAAGACAGGAACATTTTAATTTACTCTTATTGGTGTCAGACATGGAAGTCTTGCAGCACAGTTCCTCTAGCCAGTAAAGTTTTATCTATAATTAATGTTTGTTAGTATGTTGTTGTACCTTGCAGGGAATTTAATGGCAACCTTTGAACGCCCTCTCTTTTAACTGGGGGTTTACAATTTAGCCTTTTCCTTTATGTCCTTTCAATTAGGATGCAAAGTCCTTAGCAAGATCAAATATTGTGTTAAATATCCCTGGGCTAATAATAGGCTTCGAATTGTGTGTTTATGTGTACATGTGTTTGTGTGTGTGCTTATGTGTGTGTGTGTCTGTGTATGTCTTTGTGTGTGTGTCTGTCTAGGTATGTCTGTGTGTGCGTGAGTCTTTGTGGGTGCTTTAGTGTGTGTCTGTGAATGTGTGAGTATGCGTATGTGTGTGTATCTGTGTATGTCTGTATGTGCGTGAGTCTGTGTTTGAGTGAGTGTGTCTGTATGTTTATACGTGTGTGTCTGGGTATGTCTGTATGTGCGTGAGTCTGTGTTTGAGTGAGTGTGTCTGTATGTTTATAGTGTGTGTGTGTGTGTGTGGGTAGGTCTGCGTGTGAGTATGTATGACTGGGTATGTCTGTGTTTGAGTGTATGTGTCTGTGTGTGTGTTTCTGTGAATGTATGTGTATTCTTATGTGCCTGTGTGTGTGTGTGTCTGTGATTGTATGTGTATTCTTATATGTGTGTCTATATGTGTGTGTGGGGGGTATGTCTGTGTGTGAGTATGTATGTCTGGGTATGTCTGTGTTTGAGTGTGTGTGTCTGTATGTTTATACGTGTGTATGTCTGGGTATGTCTGTATGTGCGTGAGTCTGTGTTTGAGTGAGTGTGTCTGTATGTTTATACGTGTGTGTCTGGGTATGTCTGTATGTGCGTGAGTCTGTGTTTGAGTGAGTGTGTCTGTATGTTTATAGTGTGTGTGTGTGTGTGGGTAGGTCTGCGTGTGAGTATGTATGACTGGGTATGTCTGTGTTTGAGTGTATGTGTCTGTGTGTGTTTCTGTGAATGTATGTGTATTCTTATGTGCCTGTGTGTGTGTCTGTGAATGTATGTGTATTCTTATATGTGTGTCTATATGTGTGTGTGGGGGGTATGTCTGTGTGTGAGTATGTGTGTCTGGGTATGGCTGTGTGTGAGTGTTTCTGTGAATGTATGTGTATTCTTATCTGTTTTTCTGTGCATGTCTGCGTGTGCGCTTCTGTATGTGTGTCTGGGTACGTCTGTGTTTGCGTGGGTCTGTGTGTGAGGGTGTGTGTGTGTCTGTGTGTGTCTGTGTGTGTCTGTGAATGTTTGTGTATGAGTATGTTTGTTTGGGTATGTCTGTGTTTGGGTGAGTCTGTGTGTGTCTGTGAATGTGTATAAACGCTTATGTTTGTGTGTTTTTGTGTGCATGTGTGTTTGTGTGAATGTATGTGTATTCTTATGTGTGTGTGTATGTCTTTGTGTGCATGTGTGTTTGTGTGAATGTATGTGTATTCTTATGTGTTTGTGTATGTATGTGTGTGCGTGTCTGTATGTGTGTTTGTGTGAATGTATGTGTATGTCTGTGTGTACAACTGTACATGTGTGTTTGTGTGAATTTATGTGTATTCTTATGTGTTTGTGTATGTATGTGTGTGTATGTGTGAATGTATGTGTATGTCTTTGTGTGCATGTGTTTGTGTGAATCTATGTGTATTTTTATGTGTTTGTGTATGTCTGTGTGTGCGTGTCTGTATGTGTGTCTGAGTACGTCTGTGTTTGCGGTGGTCTGTGTGTGAGGGTGTTTGAGTGTGTGTGTCTGTGAATGTGTAAGAAAGCGTTTGTGTATGTCTGTGTGTACATGTGTGTTTTTTGTCTGTGAATATATGTGTGGGGTTATTGTGCTTTTGTATATATATCTGTGTGTCTATACATGTGGGAACTTATGTGTGCCTTTCTCTCTGTCTCACTTTGTGTATATGTTTATTGGAGAGTCTGCGTATGTGTGTAAATATGTACCGTGGGGCATATGTGTGAATGCATATTTTTGTTCTGGGTTAGGCTAGTTTTATAATGCAATATCACCTTTCCAATAAAAAGCTGTTAAGATATTTTGATACAATATGTATGTGGTGTGTTACTATGCATGTGTTTGTGCTGAGGGGATATTTTGATATACCATATAACACCATGTCACCTTCTCAGTAGAAAACTGATATTTTTGCTGCAATAACCATTTAGAAAAATTCTTAGCACAACGTTGCATTTTGTTCATCAAGGCTTCCTTCCTACAAGCCAAGCTTAGTTTGTAGAATAATATTATGCACCTCCCAGGCACTGGTGAATTTTTTTATAGTTTTTTCCTTACCATCCCTAATGTAAGTTCATTCCATGAATCAACCCTTTCTCCAAATGTTTCATGAAACTACTAAACTCCATTTAGTGACCAGGACCCTTCTTCTCGTGTTGCTGTTAGTGAAAATGCTTCAGTTCGAGTAAATATCTCAATATACACACAGATTTATATCAGATCTCCTCTCATCCTTCTCTCCTAAAGCTACACATATTCATGTCAATAAATATTTCTATGTTTCGACCAGGTGCGACTTTAGCCATCTTTCCTCTGGACATTTTGTAGACCTATGTGCAACACATAAAGACCCTCTTTCAACTACTAGAATAGGTTTTGAGTGACAAGTGGAAAAGCCTGGTAGGGTAAAGGGCAGCTGCAATACTTAAGACCACCTGTACTGAAAGATCCTTTGGAAAAAATTAAAAAAAAAAAAATATTTCCCAGTGTCAAACGCCCAGAGAAAGAAATATAACTAAGAAAATAATCAGAATGTAGTTAATTGTATAAAGTCTGTATATTGTGCACTAACTTTAGAGCTATAATAAATATACAAATAATATAATGGTATAAAGCTGTGCAGAACTTCTAGTCTAGTGAGCACTGTATATATTCACAAGGGGCATAATACAGGGAGAGAATATTTACTCATTGGATGTCTTGTTAGTTAACTGTTTTTTGCTCATAGCACACACAAACAATATGCTGTCTTCACCCTCATTTTATTATTACTAATATTATTATTAGACAAGAGCACATTATAAAGTATTTTCTTATAACTATATAAACTTTCCATATATACGTGTCAAATGTATTGTAAACTTATTGATGTATTCTAAGATACTGTTTCTGTAGAATGTGTGTGGTGTATTCATAAAGATTAAAAACACACAAAACTATACAAATGTATCATAACTAACCACACCCAAAAACAGCTCTATTTGTTCAATTCAACAAATGTGTTGCTATATCTCTTTTTAGTTTCATTTTAACCTTTAAGAAATAAATCCCAGTTTAATAATTATATGTTATACGTGTTATTTATATATATATATATATATATATATATATATATATATATATATATATATATATATATATATATATATTAATATTAATATTTTATTTTTTTCTGTTTTTTTCTGTGAGTGTGAGTGCACATGTTCAATGCAAAATAAAAGCCCTCAATTAAAAATAAATTTTCTATCAATTTATATTTAGAAAAAAAACTTTATTACATTTTCACAAATAAAGCAGTTTTAGGGCAATAAAAATATTTTAGAAATGTAGATTGAAATGAAATAAATATATATTCGGGTATTTGGAATATTTCTTTATGTATTAGAGAAATAATCAAATCAAATAATAATAAAAAATAAAATAAAAAGAACCAAATGTAATCGAATTAGACATCAATCCAAGCTGGAATTAAAGAAGACAATACTTTTATTATACATAAAATACAGTTTCTGTTTTCAAATAAAACAAAACAACATGAATGCATTTTTGTAGAAATACAAAAAAATAAAAATAAAAAAAAATCACCATTGCAAAATAAGAAATGTATTTTCTGTGGTTCTATATTTACACGGGAGGCAAAAAAACATGTTTTAAATACAAAGAAAATGAAATATTAAAAAAATATTGTACTAACCCCTGTGTAACCATCTTCTTAAAGCTGCGTCTTTGGTTTAAGAAAAGTTGCAGGATTTTTGTAGCTTAATGTCCCTAATTCCACATGTTTTTGTTTTTAAAACAATCCACATTCTGGGAATCAGAATAATTAAGGTGAGTAAATTGT
>NC_069505.1:252624385-252681885 GCF_027579735.1 Bombina bombina
ATACCTACTCACCCCTAAGCACAACAAAATACACACAAACATTCACATATGTACTCACACAAACACTCATATATAAACCCACATAATGACACAATTACACACACATACCTACTTACACCCAAACACAACAAAATAGTTACACACATACACACACCTATGTACACACACAGTCACTCATATATAAACCCACATAATCACACAATTACACACACATACCAACTAACACCCAAGCACAACATAATACACACATACACTCATATTATGCATATTCCTCACATATGCAGTAATTTTGAGTTTTGTTTCCTTATTTTGGCCAATATATGAACTATTGTACTGAAACTATGAGGGAAGGAGATTACAAAGCCAAAATATCATACGGATTACAGTTAATAGAAATGTTACCCAATTATACACATATTACAGCTAATAGAACTGTTACACAATTATACACAGATTACAGCTAATAGAAGTGTTACCCAATTATACACATATTACAGCTAATAGAACTGTTACACAATTATACACAGATTATAGCTAATAGAAATGTTACACAATTATACACAGATTACAGCTAATAGAAGTGTTACACAATTATACACAGATTACAGCTAATAGAAGTGTTACACAATTATACACAGATTATAGCTAATAGAAATGTTACACAATTATACACAGATTACAGCTAATAGAAATGTTACACAATTATACACAGATTACAGCTAATAGAAGTGTTACACAATTATACACAGATTACAGCTAATAGAAATGTTACACAATTATACACATATTACAGCTAATAGAAGTGTTACACAATTATACACAGATTACAGCTAATAGAACTGTTACACAATTATACACAGATTACAGCTAATAGAAGTGTTACACAATTATACACAGATTACAGCTAATAGAAGTGTTACACAATTATACACAGATTACAGCTAATAGAAGTGTTACACAATTATACACAGATTACAGTTAATAGAAATGTTACCCAATTATACACATATTACAGCTAATAGAAATGTTACACAATTATACACAGATTATAGCTAATAGAAATGTTACACAATTCTACACAGATTACAGCTAATAGAAGTGTTACACAATTATACACAGATTACAGCTAATAGAAGTGTTACACAATTATACACATATTACAGCTAATAGAAGTGTTACACAATTATACACAGATTACAGCTAATAGAAGTGTTACACAATTATACACAAATTACAGCTAATAGAAGTGATACACAATTATACACAGATTACAGCTAATAGAAGTGTTACACAATTATACACAGATTACAGCTAATAGAAGTGTTACACAATTATACACAGATTTCAGCTAATAGAAGTGTTACACAATTATACACAGATTACAGCTAATAGAAATGTTACACAATTATACACAGATTACAGCTAATAGAAGTGTTACACAATTATACACATATTACAGCTAATAGAAGTGTTACACAATTATACACAGATTATAGCTAATAGAAATGTTACACAATTATACACAGATTACAGCTAATAGAAGTGTTACACAATTATACACATATTACAGCTAATACAAATGTTACACAATTATACACAGATTACAGCTAATAGAAGTGTTACACAATTATACACAGATTGCAGATAATAGAAATGTTACACAATTATACACAGATTACAGCTAATAGAAGTGTTACACAATTATACACAGATTACAGCTAATAGAAGCGTTACACAATTATACACAGATTACAGCAAATAGAAGTGTTACACAATTATACCCAGATTACAGCTAATAGAAGTGTCACACAATTATACACAGATTACAGCTAATAGAAGTGTTACACAATTATACACAGATTACAGCTAATAGAAGTGTTACACAATTATACACAGATTACAGATAATAGAAATGTTACACAATTATACACAGATTACAGCTAATAGAAGTGTTACACAATTATACACAGATTACAGCTAATAGAAGCGTTACACAATTATACACAGATTACAGCTAATAGAAGTGTTACACAATTATACCCAGATTACAGCTAATAGAAGTGTCACACAATTATACACAGATTACAGCTAATAGAAGTGTTACACAATTATACACAGATTACAGCTAATAGAAGTGTTACACAATTATACACAGATTACAGCTAATATAAGTGATACACAATTATACACAGATTACAGCTAATAGAAATTTTACACAATTATACACATATTACAGCTAATAGAAGTGTTACACAATTATACACAGATTACAGCTAATAGAAGTGTTACACAATTATACACAAATTACAGCTAATAGAAGTGTTACACAATTATACACAGATTACAGCTAATAGAAGTGTTACACAATTATACACAGATTACAGCTAATAGAAGTGTTACACAATTATACACAGATTACAGCTAATAGAAGTGTTACACAATTATACACAGATTACAGCTAATAGAAATGTTACACAATTATACCCAGATTACAGCTAATAGAAGTGTCACACAATTATACACAGATTACAGCTAATAGAAGTGTTACACAATTATACACAGATTACAGCTAATATAAGTGATACACAATTATACACAGATTACAGCTAATAGAAATGTTACACAATTATACACATATTACAGCTAATAGAAGTGTTACACAATTATACACAGATTACAGCTAATAGAAGTGTTACACAATTATACACAAATTACAGCTAATAGAAGTGTTACACAATTATACACAGATTACAGCTAATAGAAGTGTTACACAATTATACACAGATTACAGCTAATAGAAGTGTTACACAATTATACACAGATTACAGCTAATAGAAGTGTTACACAATTATACACATATTACAGCTAATAGAAGTGTCACACAATTATACACAGATTACAGCTAATAAAAGTGTTACACAATTATACACAGATTACAGCTAATAGAAGTGTTACACAATTATACACATATTACAGCTAATAGAAGTGTCACACAATTATACACAGATTACAGCTAATAGAAAGTTTACACAATTATACACAGATTACAGCTAATAGGAGTGTTACACAATTATACATGGATTACAGCTAATAGAAATGTTACACAATTATACACAGATTACAGCTGAGCTAATTGAAGTGTTACACAATTATACACAAATTACAGCTAATAGAAGTGTTACACAATTATACACGGATTACAGCTAATAGAAGTGTTACACAATTATACACAAATTACAGCTAATAGAAGCGTTACACAATTATACACAGATTACAGCTAATAGAAGTGTTACACAATTATACACAGATTACAGCTAATAGAAGTGTTACACAATTATACACAAATTACAGCTAATAGAAGTGTTACACAATTATACACGGATTACAGCTAATAGAAGTGTTACACAATTATACACGGATTACAGCTAATAGAAATGTTACACAATTATACACAGATTACAGCTAATATAAGTGTTACATAATTATACACAGATTACAGCTAATAGAAGTGTTACACAATTATACACAGATTACAGCTAATAGAAGTGTTACACAATTATACACAGATTACAGCTAATAGAACTGTTACACAATTATACACGGATTACAGCTAATAGAAATGTTACACAATTATACACAGATTACAGCTAATAGAAGTGTTACATAATTATACACAGATTACAGCTAATAGAAGTGTTACACAATTATACACAGATTACAGCTAATAGAAGTGTTACACAATTATACACAGATTACAGCTAATAGAAGTGTTACACAATTATACACAGATTACAGCTAATAGAAGTGTTACACAATTATACACAAATTACAGCTAATAGAAGTGTTACACAATTATACACAGATTACAGCTAATAGAAGTGTTACACAATTATACACAGATTACAGCTAATAGAAGTGTTACACAATTATACACGGATTACAGCTAATAGAAATGTTACACAATTATACACAGATTACAGCTAATAGAAGTGTTACACAATTATACACAGATTACAGCTAATAGAAATGTTACACAATTATAAACAGATTACAGCTAATAGAAGTGTTACACAGTTATACACAGATTAGAGCTAATAGAAGTGTTACACAATTATACGCAGATTAGAGCTAATAGAAGTGTTACACAATTATACACAGATTACAGCTAATAGAAGTGTTACACAATTATACACAGATTAGAGCTAATAGAAGTGTTACACAATTATACACAGATTACAGCTAATAGAAGTGTTACACAATTATACAGATATTACAGCTAATAAAAATGTTACACAATTATACACAGATTACAGCTAATAGAAGTGTTACACAATTATACACAAATTACAGCTAATAGAAGTGTTACACAATTATACACAGATTACAGCTAATAGAAGTGTTACACAATTATACACAGATTACAGCTAATAGAAGTGTTACACAATTATACACAAATTACAGCTAATAGAAGTGATACACAATTATACACAGATTACAGCTAATAGAAGTGTTACACAATTATACACAGATTACAACTAATAGAAGTGTTACACAATTATACACAGATTACAGCTAATAGAAGTGTTACACAATTATACACAGATTACAGCTAATAGAAGTGTTACACAATTATACACAGATTACAGCTAATAGAAGTGTTACACAATTATACACAGATTACAGCTAATAGAAGTGTTAACACAATTATACACAGATTACAGCTAATAGAAGTGTTACACAATTATACACAGATTACAGCTAATAGAAGTGTTACACAATTATACACAGATTACAGCTAATAGAAGTGTTACACAATTATACACAGATTACAGCTAATAGAAGTGTTACACAATTATACACAAAATAAAGCTAAAAGAAGTGTTACACAATTATACACGGATTACAGCTAATAGAAGTGTTGCACAATTATACACGGATTACAGCTAATAGAAATGTTACACAATTATAAACAGATTACAGCTAATAGAAGTGTTACACAATTATACACAGATTATAGCTAATAGAAGTGTTACACAATTATAACACAGATTACAGCTAATAGAAATGTTACACAATTATACACGGATTACAGCTAATAGAAATGTTACACAATTATACACAGATTACAGCTAATAGAAGTGTTACACAATTATACACAGATTACAGCTAATAGAAGTGTTACACAATTATAAACATATTATAGCTAATAGAAATGTTACACAATTAAACACGGATTACAGCTAATACAAATGTTACACAATTATACACAGATTACAGCTAATAGAAGTGTTACACAATTATACACAGATTACAGCTAATAGAAGTGTTACACAATTATACCCAGATTACAGCTAATAGAAGTGTCACACAATTATACACAGATTACAGCTAATAGAAGTGTTACACAATTATACACGGATTACAGCTAATAGAAATGTTACACAATTATACACAGATTACAGCTAATAGAAGTGTTACACAATTATACACAGATTACAGATAATAGAAGTGTTACACAATTATACACAGATTACAGCTAATAGAAGTGTTACACAATTATACACAGATTACAGATAATTGAAGTGTTACACAATTATACACAGATTATGAGCTAATAGAAGTGTTACACAATTATACACAGATTACAGTTAATAGAAGTGTTACACAATTATACACAGATTATGAGCTAATAGAAGTGTTACACAATTATACACAGATTACAGCTAATAGAAGTGTTACACAATTATACAAAGATTACAGCTAATAGAAGTGTTACACAATTATACACAAATTACAGCTAATAGAAGTGTTACACAATTATACACAGATTACAGCTAATAGAAGTGTTACACAATTATACACAGATTACAGCTAATAGAAGTGTTACATAATTATACACAGATTACAGCTAATAGAAGTGTTACACAATTATACACAGATTACAGCTAATAGAAGTGTGACACAATTATACACATATTACAGCTAATAGAAGTGTTACACAATTATACACAGATTACAGCTAATAGAAGTGTTACACAATTATACACAGATTACAGCTAATAGAAGTGTTACACAATTATACACAGATTACAGCTAATAGAAATGTTACACAATTATACACAGATTACAGCTAATAGAAATGTTACACAATTATACACAGATTTCAGCTAATAGAAGTGTTACACAATTATACACAGATTACAGCTAATAGAAATGTTACACAATTATACACAGATTACAGCTAATAGAAGTGTTACACAATTATACACAAATTACAGCTAATAGAAGTGTTACACAATTATACACAGATTACAGCTAATAGAAGTGTTACACAATTATACACAGATTACAGCTAATAGAAGTGTTACACAATTATAAACGGATTACAGCTAATAGAAGTGTTACACAATTATACACAGATTACAGCTAATAGAAATGTTACACAATTATACACAGATTACAGCTAATAGAAGTGTTACACAATTATACACAAATTACAGCTAATAGAAGTGTTACACAATTATACACAGATTACAGCTAATAGAAGTGTTACACAATTATACACGGATTACAGCTAATAGAAGTGTTACACAAATATACACGGATTACAGCTAATAGAACTGTTACACAATTATACACGGATTACAGCTAATAGAAATGTTAAACAATTATACACAGATTACAGCTAATAGACGTGTTACATAATTATACACAGATTACAGCTAATAGAAGTGTTACACAATTATACACAGATTACAGCTAATAGAAGTGTTACACAATTATAAACAGATTACAGCTAATAGAAGTGTTACACAATTATACACAGATTAGAGCTAATAGAAGTGTTACACAATTATACACAGATTACAGCTAATAGAAGTGTTACACATTATACACAGATTACAGCTAATAGAAGTGTTACACAATTATACAGATATTACAGATAATAGAAATGTTACACAATTACACACAGATTACAGCTAATAGAAGTGTTACACAATTATACACAGATTACAGCTAATAGAAGTGTTACACAATTATACACAGATTACATTTTATAGAAGTGTTACACAATTATACACAGATTACAGCTAATAGAAATGTTACACAATTATACACAGATTACAGTTAATAGAAATGTTACACAAGTATACACAGATTACAGCTAATAGAAGTGTTACACAATTATACACAGATTACAGCTAATAGAAATGTTACACAATTATACACAGAATACAGCTAATAGAAATGTTACACAATTATACACAGATTACAGCTAATAGAAGTGTTACACAATTATACACAAATTACATCTAATAGAAGTGTTACACAATTATACACGGATTACAGCTAATAGAAGTGTTACACAATTATACACAGATTACAGCTAATAGAAATGTTACACAATTATACACGGATTACAGCTAATCGAAATGTTAAACAATTATACACAGATTACAGCTAATAGAAGTGTTACACAATTATACACAGATTACAGCTAATAGAAATGTTACACAATTATACACAGATTACAGCTAATTGAAATGTTACACAATTATATACAGATACACAATTATACACAGATTACAGCTAATAGATATGTTACACAATTATACACGGATTACAGCTAATAGAAGTGTTACACAATTATACACAGATTACAGCTAATAGAAGTGTTACACAATTATACACAGATTACAGCTAATAGAAATGTTACACAATTATACACAGATTACAGCTAATAGAAGTGTTACACAATTATACACAGATTACAGCAAATAGAAGTGTTACACAATTATACACAGATTACAGCTAATAGAAATGTTACACAATTATACACAGATTAAAGCTAATAGAAGTGTTACACAATTATACACAGATTACAACTAATAGAAGTGTTACACAATTATACACAGATTTCAGCTAATAGAAATGTCACACAATTATATACAGATTAGAGCTAATAGAAGTGTTACACAATTATACACGGATTACAGCTAATAGAAGTGTTACACAATTATACACGGATTACAGCTAATAGAAGTGTTACACAATGATACACAGATTACAGCTAATAGAAGTGTTACACAATTATACACAGATTACAGCTAATAGAAGTGTTACACAATTATACACAGATTACAGCTAATAGAAGTGTTACACAATTATACACAGATTACAGCTAATAGAAGTTTTACACAATTATACACAGATTACAGCTAATAGAAGTGTTAAACAATTATACACAGATTACAGCTAATAGAAGTGTTACACAATTATACACAGATTACAGCTAATAGAAGTGTTACACAATTATACACAGATTACAGCTAATAGAAGTGTTACACAATTATACACAGATTACAGCTAATATAAGTGTTACACAATTATGCACAGATTACAGCTAATAGAAGTGTTACACAATTATACACAGATTACAGCTAATAGAAGAGTTACACAATTATACACATATTAAAGCTAATAGAAGTGTTACACAATTATACACAGATTACAGCTAATAGAAGTGTGACACAATTATACACAGATTACAGCTAATAGAAGTGTTACACAATTATAAGCGGATTACATCTTATTATACACAGATTACACAATTATACACAGATTACAGCTAATAGAAATGTTACACAATTATACACGGATTACAGCTAATAGAAATGCTACACAAGTATACACAGATTACAGCTAATAGAAGTGTTACACAATTATACACAGATTACAGCTAATAGAAATGTTACACAATTATACACAGATTACAGCTAATAGAAATGTTACACAATTATACACAGATTACATCTAATAGAAGTGTTACACAATTATACACAGATTACAGCTAATAGAAGTGTGACACAATTATACACAGATTACAGCTAATAGAAGTGTTACACAATTATAAGCGGATTTCATTTTATAGAAGTGTTACACAATTATACACAGATTACAGCTAATAGAAATGTTAAACAATTATACACAGATTACAGCTAATAGAAATGTTACACAATTATACACAGATTACAGCTAATAGAAGTGTTACACAATTATACACAGATTACAGCTAATAGAAGTGTTACACAATTATACACAGATTACAGCTAATAGAAGTGTTACACAATTATACACAGATTACAGCTAATAGAAATGTTACACAATTATACACGGATTACAGCTAATCGAAATGTTAAACAATTATACACAGATTACAGCTAATAGAAGTGTTACACAATTATACACAGATTACAGCTAATAGAAATGTTACACAATTATACACAGATTACAGCTAATTGAAATGTTACACAATTATATACAGATACACAATTATACACAGATTACAGCTAATAGAAATGTTACACAATTATACACAGATTACAGCTAATAGATATGTTACACAATTTTACACAGATTACAGCTAATAGAAGTGTTACACAATTATACACAGATTACAGCTAATAGAAATGTTACACAATTATACACAGATTACAGCTAATAGAAGTGTTACACAATTATACACAGATTACAGCAAATAGAAGTGTTACACAATTATACACAGATTACAGCTAATAGAAATGTTACACAATTATACACAGATTAAAGCTAATAGAAGTGTTACACAATTATACACAGATTACAACTAATAGAAGTGTTACACAATTATACACAGATTACAGCTAATAGAAATGTCACACAATTATATACAGATTAGAGCTAATAGAAGTGTTACACAATTATACACGGATTACAGCTAATAGAAGTGTTACACAATTATACACGGATTACAGCTAATAGAAATGTTACACAATTATACACAGATTACAGCTAATAGAAGTGTTACACAATTATACACAGATTATAGCTAATAGAAGTGTTACACAATTATACACAGATTACAGCTAATAGAAGTGTTACACAATTATACACGGATTACAACTAATAGAAATGTTACACAATTATACACAGATTACAGCTAATAGAACTGTTACACAATTATACACAGATTACAGCTAATAGAAGTGTTACACAATTATACACAGATTACAGCTAATAGAAGTGTTACACAATTATACACAGATTACAGCTAATAGAAGTGTTACACAATTATACACAGATTACAGCTAATAGAAGTGTTACACAATTATACACAGATTACAGCTAATATAAGTGTTACACAATTATACACAGATTACAGCTAATAGAAGTGTTACACAATTATACACAGATTACAGCTAATAGAAGAGTTACACAATTATACACATATTAAAGCTAATAGAAGTGTTACACAATTATACACAGATTACAGCTAATAGAAGTGTGACACAATTATACACAGATTACAGCTAATAGAAGTGTTACACAATTATAAGCGGATTACATCTTATTATACACAGATTACACAATTATACACAGATTACAGCTAATAGAAATGTTACACAATTATACACGGATTACAGCTAATAGAAATGCTACACAAGTATACACAGATTACAGCTAATAGAAGTGTTACACAATTATACACAGATTACAGCTAATAGAAATGTTACACAATTATACACAGATTACAGCTAATAGAAATGTTACACAATTATACACAGATTACATCTAATAGAAGTGTTACACAATTATACACAGATTACAGCTAATAGAAGTGTGACACAATTATACACAGATTACAGCTAATAGAAGTGTTACACAATTATAAGCGGATTTCATTTTATAGAAGTGTTACACAATTATACACAGATTACAGCTAATAGAAATGTTAAACAATTATACACAGATTACAGCTAATAGAAATGTTACACAATTATACACAGATTACAGCTAATAGAAGTGTTACACAATTATACACAGATTACAGCTAATAGAAGTGTGACACAATTATACACAGATTACAGCTAATAGAAGTGTTACACAATTATACACAGATTACAGCTAATAGAAATGTTACACAATTATACACGGATTACAGCTAATCGAAATGTTAAACAATTATACACAGATTACAGCTAATAGAAGTGTTACACAATTATACACAGATTACAGCTAATAGAAATGTTACACAATTATACACAGATTACAGCTAATTGAAATGTTACACAATTATATACAGATACACAATTATACACAGATTACAGCTAATAGAAATGTTACACAATTATACACAGATTACAGCTAATAGATATGTTACACAATTTTACACAGATTACAGCTAATAGAAGTGTTACACAATTATACACAGATTACAGCTAATAGAAATGTTACACAATTATACACAGATTACAGCTAATAGAATTGTTACACAATTATACACAGATTACAGCAAATAGAAGTGTTACACAATTATACACAGATTACAGCTAATAGAAATGTTACACAATTATACACAGATTAAAGCTAATAGAAGTGTTACACAATTATACACAGATTACAACTAATAGAAGTGTTACACAATTATACACAGATTACAGCTAATAGAAATGTCACACAATTATATACAGATTAGAGCTAATAGAAGTGTTACACAATTATACACGGATTACAGCTAATAGAAGTGTTACACAATTATACACGGATTACAGCTAATAGAAATGTTACACAATTATACACAGATTACAGCTAATAGAAGTGTTACACAATTATACACAGATTATAGCTAATAGAAGTGTTACACAATTATACACAGATTACAGCTAATAGAAGTGTTACACAATTATACACGGATTACAACTAATAGAAATGTTACACAATTATACACAGATTACAGCTAATAGAACTGTTACACAATTATACACAGATTACAGCTAATAGAAGTGTTACACAATTATACACAGATTACAGCTAATAGAAGTGTTACACAATTATACACAGATTACAGCTAATAGAAGTGGTACACAATTATACACGGATTATAGCTAATAGAAGTGTTACACAATTATACACAGATTACAGGTAATAGAAGTGTTACACAATTATACACATATTACAGCTAATAGAAGTGTTACACAATTATACACAGATTACATCTAATAGAAGTGTTAAACAATTATACACGGATTACAGCTAATAGAAGTGTTACACAGTTATACACGGATTATAGCTAATAGAAGTGTTACACAATTATACACAGATTACAGGTAATAGAAGTGTTAAACAATTATACACAGATTACAGCTAATAGAAGTGTTACACAATTATACACTTTTTTTTAAACACATCAAGTTTCTGTAATCCCACAGAAGACTGAACATCATTTCTGAGTTGTGGAATTCCGAAAATTCATAGAATTATGGAATTTCATTAATGCTTAAAATGTTTTTTTTTTTTCTAAACACCTAACAATGAGATAAATTAAAGCAAACAAAACAAGCAGAGAGGTGTTACAGGGCCAAAGGAGAAACAAGCATTATAAGTATGCATTTGGTTCACTTTTAGAGAATATACTAAACAAAGTATATAGCTAATTTAAACAGGGAAAGATAATTCTGAAATAAAATATTTTATTTATTTTTTACAAAGTATGGCCCAGAGTACGAGTTTTGCGTTAGAGGCTGTGCGGTGCTAACGAGCAGTTTTGTCTCACCGCTCACTTACCTACAGCGCTGGTATTACGAGTTTTCAGAAACCCGTCGTTAAAAGACAAGAAGTGAGCATTAAGCAAAATTTTGCTCATTACCGCACTCCAATACCAGCACTGCTTAAGTCAGCGGTGAGCTGGTGTAACGTGCTTGTGCACGATTTCCCCATAGGAATCAACGGGGAGAGCTGGCTGAAAAAAAGTCTAACACCTGCAAAAAAGCAGCGTAAAACTCCTTAACGCAGTCCCATTGATTCCTATGGTGAAATAAAAGTTATGTCTGCACCTAACACCCTAACATGCACCCCGAGTCTAAACACCCCTAATCTTACAGTTATTAACCCCTAATCTGCTGCCCCGACATCGCTGACACCTACATTATATTATTAACCCCTAATCTGCCGCTCCGGACACCGCCCCCTACATTATATTTATGAACCCCTAATCTGCTACCCCCAACATCGCCGAACCCTAAATTATATGTATTAACCCCTACTCTGCCGCCCCCAATGTCGCCGCCACCTACCTACACTTATTAACCCCTAATCTGCCGTCCACAACGTCGCCGCCACTATATTAAAGTTATTAACCCCTAAACCTAAGTCTAACCCTAAACCTAACACCCCCTAAGCTAATAGATGAATATTACTATCATTAACTAAATTATTCCTATTTAAAACTAAATACTTACCTGTAAAATAAACCCTAAGCTAGCTACAATATAACTAATAGTTACATTGCATCTAGCTTAGGGTTTATTTTTATTTTACAGGAAAGTTTGTATTTATTTTAACTAGGTAGAATAGTTATTAAATAGTTATTAACTATTTAATAACTACCTAGTTAAAATAAAGACACATTTACCTGTAAGAAAAAAACCTTACCTAAGTTACACTAACACCTAACACTACACTATAATTTTACTAAATTAAATACAATTACCTAAATTAAATTAAATTAGATAAAGTACAAAAAAAAACACTAAATTACAGAAAATAATAAACAAATTACAGAAATTTAAACTAATTACACCTAATCTAATAGCCCTATTAAAATAAAAAAGCCCCCCAAATTAAAAAAAAACCTAGCCTAAAATAAACTACCAATAGCCCTTAAAAGGGTATTTTGCGGAGCATTGCCCCAAAGTAATCAGCTCTTTTACCTGTAAAAAAAAATACAAACAACCCCCCCCAACAGTAAAACACACCACCTACACAACCAACCCCCCCAAATAAAAACCTATCTAAAAAAACCTAAGCTTCCCATTGCCCTGAAAAGGGCATTTGGATGGGCATTGTCCTTAAAAGGGCAGTTAGCTCTTTTGCCGCCCAAAGTCCCTAACCTAAAAATAAAACCCACCCAATACACCCTTAAAAAAAACTAACACTAACCCCCTGAAGATCGACTTACCGGGAGACGTCTTCATCTAAGGCGGGCAAAGTGGTCCTCCAGACGGGCAGAAGTCTTTATCCAGACGGCATCTTCTATCTTCATCCATCTGGTGCGGAGCGGGTCCATCTTCAAGACATCCGACGCAGAGCATCCTCTTCATCCGACGACTAACACAGAATGAAGGTACCTTTAAGTGACATCATCCAAGATGGCGTCCCTTAGATTCCGATTGGCTGATAGAATTCTATCAGCCAATCGGAATTAAGGTAGAAAAAATCCTATTTGCTGATGCAATCAGGATTGAAGTTCAATAGGATTGAGCTCACATTCTATTGGCTGTTCCAATCAGCCAATAGAATGCGAGCTTAATCCTATTGGCTGATAGGATCAGCCAGTAGGTTTGAACTTCAATCCTATTGGCTGATTGCATCAGCCAATAGGATTTTTTCTACCTTAATTCCGATTGGCTGATAGAATTCTATCAGCCAATGGGAATCTAAGGGACGCCATCTTGGATGACGTCACTTAAAGGTACCTTCATTCTGTGTTAGTCGTCGGATGAAGAGGATGCTCCGCGTTGGATGTCTTGAAGATGGATCCGCTCCACGCCGGATGGATGAATATAGAAGATGCCGTCTGGATGAAGACTTCTGCCCGTTTGGAGGACCACCTCTGCCTGGCTTGGATGAAGACTTCTGCCCGTCTGGAGTTCCACTTCACCCGGCTTGGATGAAGACGTCTCCCGGTAAGTTGATCTTCAGTGGGTTAGTGTTATTTTTTTTAAGGGTGTATTGGGTGGGTTTTATTTTTAGGTTAGAGACTTTGGGAGGCAAAAGAGCTAACTGCCCTTTTAAGGGCAATGCCCATCCAAATGCCCTTTTCAGGGCAATGGGGAGCTTAGGTTTTTTTAGTTAGGGTTTTATTTGGGGGGTTGGTTGTGTGGGTGGTGGGTTTTACTGTTGGGGAGTTGTTTGTATTTTTTTTACATGTAAAAGAGCTGATTACTTTGGGGCAATGCCCCGCAAAAGGCCCTTTTAAGGGCTATTGGTAGTTTAGTTTAGGCTAGTTTTTTTTATTTTGGGGGGGGGGCTTTTTTATTTTAATAGGGCTATTAGATTAGGTGTAATTAGTTTAAATTTCTGTAATTTGTTTATTATTTTCTGTAATTTAGTGTTTGTTTTATTTTGTACTTTAGCTAATTTAATTTAATTTAGGTAATTGTATGTAATTTATTTATTTGTATTTAATTTAGTTAATTTATTTAATTATAGTGTAGTGTTAGGTGTTATTGTAACTTAGGTTTTATTTTACAGGTACTTTTGTATTTATTTTAGCTAGGTAGTTATTAAATAATTAATAACTATTTAATAACTATTCTACCTAGTTAAAATAACTACAAACTTGCCTGTAAAATAAAAATAAATTCTAAGATAGCTACAATGTAACTATTAGTTATATTGTAGCTATCATAGGGTTTATTTTACAGGTAAGTATTTAGTTTTAAATAGAAATAATTTAATTATTGATAGGAATTTTTATTTAGATTTCTTTTAATTATATTTAAGTTAGGGGGTGTTAGGGTTAGGGTTAGACTTGTAAGCTCTGCTTGGTATAATAATAGGATTCCCAAAAATATAGCATTTCAGCATAAAATCCCAATCTGCCAGTTTTATAGTAAAAAAATCTCTCCAGGCATAGGTTCGTCTCCATTTGTGTTTTCCACATTAATAGAGTTGGTGTGGACTCAGATTTCCACAGCCTAGGGATTATTTGTTTGGCACTGCATATGGCTAACTGAAATAGGGATGTGTACTGCTTAAACTGGAATTTAGGTAGGATATGAAATAAATATATCAAAGGGTCTAAAGCGATATCGGGATTTAGTAACCTGCTCATTTCTTGGTTAATGTCTATCCAAAATTTTAAGATCTTAGGGCATTCCCACCAAATATGGTAAGGTGTACCTTCTCCCGAACACTTCCTCCATCATCTATCCGATGCTTCTGGTAATATATATTTTAATCTATGAGGGGTAAGATACCACCGAAGCAAGAATTTATAATTAGTTTCTAGTAAGGTGGCTGAATGTGCAGATTTACTGGTATGTCAAAAGATATCAAGCCACTCTTCCTCGGAGAGTGTGTATGGAAGTTCCTTGTGCCAAGATACTATTGTGGAGGTTTTTTTGGGGTCAGAGGGCGTGAGTAGGATTTGGTATAAGGTGGATATAGCATGCATTGGAGGTGAGCTGAGAGTGCAAAGTTTTTCGAAAGGGGTACGGTCTCTTGTCATTTGGTGTTTAAGTTTGTGGTTGTGAATAAAGTGCTTAAGTTGTAGGTATTTAAACCAGTCGGTGAATTGTGTGATTCCCAATTCCACCAATTGTTGTTTAGGTATCAATTTGCTCACCTCTAGTAGTGTATACAATGGGAGGAGGTTATCTAGGCTGTTCTGCGATTTAGGCGTAGCTAACATCCCCGTTAGGAAGTCTGGATTGGACAGAACTGTCGTCAGGGGAGAGGGAACAGTTGAAATATGTGGACAACCAGCTATGGTCCGAGACCAGACGGCAAATGTTTCTAGTATTATAGGGTAAATCTTTATCAAGGCTGGGTGATTCCCATTCGGTTGCCAGCAATATGCACCGAGTTGGGGGGATCCAGTCAAGTCATGTTCTAAAATCAACCAAATTTTGTCGTGTTTATTAGGGATCGTACACCAGTCTATCAGTCTCTTTAAAAAGACTGCGGTTCGATATTTAACTACATCTGGTACTCCTAAACCCCCATATGTTTTCGATAGATAAAGAGTAGATCTAGCTATTCTGGGAGTTTTTTTTTTCCAGATGTACGAATTCATCACGGATTGGAGTGTATTATGATAGGTATCTGAGAGTGGTATGGGGACCGTTTGGAACAAATAAAGAATCTTGGGGAGGATGGTCATTTTGGCTACCCCTATCCTGCCCAACCAGGATATATTTTTATTTAGCCACGCTGATGTGTCCTTAGTTAGAGTATTTAGGAGTGGTTCATAATTCAGTTCAAATAGTTGCTGAACAGTGCTAGCCAGGTGAACACCCAAATATGTTAGTGAGGACCTCTGTATTTTATATGGTACCTGTGAACTAAGTGTTTGAATGTCAGTCTCATTTAAATTTATGGGGAGCAATTCGGATTTATGTTTATTAACTAAATAATTGGAATGGAGGCCAAACTCCTCCAGTGCGCTCCATGCCGCAGAGAGGGATAATGTCAGTAGTAGGTCGTCTGCATAAAGTGCTAATTTATGATGGGTGGAGTTTATAGTAAGTCCAGTTATTGCAGGGTTGTCACGTAGTTTGGTAGCAAGGATTTCCATTGAGAGAACAAATAATAAGGGTGATAGAGGACACCCTTGCCTAGTACCATTTAAGATGGGGAAAGAATTGGAAAGTGTACCATTAATTTTAATCTTGGCAGTGGGGTTAGTATAAAGGGCTAGAATTTTTTGAATAAAACTGTCCGGGAAGCCAAATTTCTGTAGGGTAACTTTTAAGAAGGTCCAGTCTAGTCTGTCGAAAGCTTTTTCAGCGTCGGTCGAAAGCAAGATAAAGGGAATGTCATGTATAGTTGCATGTTGCATTAAATGTAAGACTTTTACAGTGTTGTCTTTAGCTTCTCTCTGCGGCACGAAGCCCACCTGATCTGGATGGATCAATGAAGGGAGTACTTTATTAATTCTGGTGGATAGAATTTTAGCATATAGCTTAACATCTATATTCAGGAGAGATATTTTGGACGGCAGTTTGATGTAATAGTCGGGTCTTTACCTGGTTTCGGTATAAGTGTAACTATTGCTTCAAGCATAGAGGAGGGTAGGCCATGAGATTCATCAATATAATTAAAAACTGATAGTAGATGTGGGATCAAAAGATGTTTAAATTTTTTGTAATAACCGCTAGTGAGGCCATCGGGCCCAGGGCTTTTCCCCTGTTTTAATGAGTTTATAGCATTGGCAATCTCCTCAGCAGTTATTGCCGAGTCGAAGGGGTTAAGGTCTTCTGCTGGTATTGTAGGTAGTGTAACAGTATCTAAATACTTGCAACATTCTATATGTGTTTTATTATTCCTGTGTGGTGTCAAATTATATAATGCGGTGTAGTAATCTCTGAAGATTTCTGTCATCCTCTAAGTCTCCACCGTTAGTCTACCAGAACGGTTTTGTAACATAGGAATGTAGTGGGCTGATTGTTTTGTTTTAAGTGCTCTCGCTAAGAGTTTCCCGGGCCTATTTCCTTCTAGAAAAAACCTCTGTTGCAATTTTAGTGTTTGTTTCTGGGCTGCTAATACTAGAAATTTTTGAAGCTTCTGCTTAGCTTGATCCCGTATTGATTTTAGGGATTCATCATGCAGATTGTTCTTATATAAGTTCTCTGCATTTTGATAAGAAGAAGTAAGGTTGTGATCTATTGATTTTATTTTGCAAAGCTTTAATTTTTATCATTTCACCCCTAATGACACACTTATGAGCCTCCCATAGTGAGAACGGGTTTATGCCTGGAGTGTTATTGTGCTCAAAGTAGTCCACTATCGACTTCTCTACTTGTTGTAATATTGGTATTTCATTGAGTATGGTGTCGTCAAATCGCCATTGAAATGGTTTTAAAGGGAGTGAGGACCAGTGTAACCTACATACAACTGCCGAATGGTCAGACCAGCTGGTCGGAGTGAGGTCAGTTGAGGCCACTGAGGAGATGGTGTTATGGTCTATAAATATGTAATCTATACGGGAATGGGTGTTTTGTGGCGCTGAGTAGAAGGTGAATTTCTTATTATTCGGATGCTGAACCCGCCAGACATCATGGATTCCTAATAATGTCAGATCATCCCTAATGGACCTAAGTGACTTTTTCGACACCAGTGATTGTGCAGTAGAACTATCTAACATTGGGTTCAGCGGTGTATTTAAGTCGCAACCTACAATGAGGGACCCCTTGTAAAAGGCTAAAATGTTATTAGTTATCCTACGAAAGAAAGAGGCTTGGTGTGTGTTAGGGGCATAAATATTGACCAACGTAATTGGTTTCCCTTGAAGTAATCCTCCCAGGGCCAGATATCTCCCCTCATTGTCCCTATCTGTTAGTTGGACGTGGAACTGTAATGAGTTATGAAGTAAGATACTGACTCCTGAAATCTTCCTGGTCGGGTGACTGCTGTGATAGTATCTGGTGTATGTGGACGCAAAAAATCCTGGTTCTTGCCCTTCTATGTAGTGCGTCTCCTGCAAAAATAGGATGTCTGCTTGTCTGTGTTTAATGTCAGTGAATGCTATGCGTCTTTTGTGAGGTATGTTGAACCCCCTTACATTTTGCGTCATACATACAATTGTTGTCTTGTCAGTCATTACCTATTTAGTGGATCAATACCTATCTGACTGCTAGGTCTACCTATGAGGTTGTGAAAACCACTCAAAAATAGTATTGAAGGTGCATATGCTTGGAGTTTGTTGATTATGGATAAATAGGGTGTAAACAAAAATATCAATAATAACAATACTAATTCAAACTTAAACCACGAAAACAATAACAAAAACAATAACGAATAACAAATGGCTTGACATATCATGTCACAGTTCAGGGGGAAATTAGTTTGCCCCTAATAAAGACTTATAACTAAATTTATGAACGGTTACAAGGACATTGTTACAATTATCGACTATTAAAATAGGACTATAACAATTAGTTATGCAAACATGTTCAGTCTCTTTACTTGAAAGTCCAACAAATGAGGAGTATGCTAATGTTCATAGTGAAAGGAGGAGAAAGATAATTTAACATTTAGATAACATGGATTTATCTCACCCATTCAGTTCCTCTCGGCGTCATCCTGGATTATCCACAGGTGTAAGGTCTTGGGATTTCTTTGATCTTTTAATTTTTTGCTGCTGCCATTGTGCTTTGGGAGGTCTCGCTGGTTTTAATGACACTGCTGATTCTGCATCTTCTCTTGATACTGCTGATTGAGGGGGGTCTATCCCCAGGGCCACACATAATTCTGGTATATCTTCCAAAGTTTTACATGTCAGCTTATTGCCGCCATAGGAGATGTTAATGGAGCACAGGAAGCCCCAACGATATGGTATTCCTTTAGCTCTGAGAAGCGCTGTTAAATGTTGATATTCTTTTCGCCTTTGCAGAGTACGAGGGGCCAGGTCCGTGAATATTTGCAAATGGCAGTTCTGAAAATTGATATCCTTAATTCGCCTTGCCGCTTTCAGGATGTCTTCTTTGGCCTGGAAATGTGTCAGCTTGAGAATAATATCTCTTGGAGGTGCTTGGTCTGAAGGCTTTGGTCTTAGGGCCCTATGAGCCCTATCCATTGATAGATCTGTAGTAGAAGTGGGGCCCAGTAGAAAAGAGAAGAGGCCTTTAAGGAATTCAAGAATGGTGTTGGGCAAAATTGTTTCTGGGATCCCTCTAACACGAAGATTTTGCCGTCGCTCTCTATTCTCTAAGTCTTCTAGTTTATCTTGTAGTTGTAAAAGCATTGAATCATGTACATTAGCTGTAGTTTGCAGGTTAGAGATTTCTTGATTCGTGAACTCATTATGTTCTTCTAGGGCTTCTACCCTATTACCAATTTCTGACATATCTTTTCTTAGGTTGGCTAGTTCTTCTTTTATACAATCTCGAACCTTGACAACTATGTTATCCAGATCATGTTTAGATGGTATAGTGGCCAAAAAGGACTTAGTTATCTGTACAGAATCTTCTGTATCACTATCTTCACTGTCTGAGGGCGACATCTCAGATCTCTGTGGTGTGGCTTGTTCAGACAGAGCAGACTGTGAGGCTTCTGCAGGTCTAAAGAAAGAGCTCACTGAGTGTTTTGTTGCAGCAGGTTTTTTTGTATCTCTGCCCGATTTAACTATCTTTTTTGGTGACATTTTCATGCAATGTTATAACCTGTTTCCTTTCCCTTAGTTTGTTATCACCTTCACCTACTGAAAATCAGACCAGGACAAGGGATCAGATCTTATAATGATGATTGGAGAGTAAATTAGAAATCTCCCTCAGCAGTTGTGAGCTGTGATTATATTAAGTGAGGTAATATGCCAGCATGGCCAGTATTAAGCACACTCTCAGTATTTAGGCAGTTGATATGTGCTTTATAGTGAATTTAGCCATACAGCAAAATTATCTGTAGTTGCAATAAGGAAAAGATGAAGAAACCTTCCCTGTCTCTGCACCGTGCTCTCTTTTTCAAATCCCAGCCTCTATTATTAAGTGTGCATGTGATGTTGCTGCTATTATGTCACAGTTCATATGAAACTAATCATTGGCAAAATATATTTTAATAGCAGGTACATTTAAACGATTTGATGCCGATGGTGATGGTTTCATTCATACACCTATGCAGCGTGTCACGCCCCAGGGCTGTGGAAATGGCGGTTGTGACAAGGACCCGCATCCATAACACATCACTTAACCCGTGTACTCTACAGTCAGGTATTACCTGTATGTCAATGTCATCTCCGGAATCCTCTGATTAAATGCGCAGATTGAGATAGAAGTCCGGAGGGCTCCGGTATTACATTTCACCCTCAGGCTGCAAAGATGGCGGCCGCGACTTAGGCCTCAATCCTTAGTAGCATCAAAAGTCAATCTGTAGCAGTTTTGGTCGCAACCTTTCAGGTCTACATCCAATCCGGAGGTGGTTTGAAAGTATTGCGCCTCCGGTCTGTGCTCAAATGTCCCCGTAACAGCTATCTTGGGCAATTTTGGTCAGAGCTCACATCAAAGTGCGGCCATGTCTCTCGCCAGCCGGCTCCGCCCTCGTTTTTATTTTTTTATATGCAGCCATAGGAAGTTGCCACACAGTCCTTGATGCACTGATCTCACTACTGAGAGCTTGGTATAGAGCTTATAGTGATGGGAGTTTTAGATGCACTTTATATTAGCATACAATAATGTTTATTTGTTCACTGAAAATTTGTTCATTGACTACTATATGTCTGATGACCAATGAGGTTGGTTTGGGTGGTGGGTGTGTTAAATGGACAGTCATCATTGGCTGTTTGATTGGGGGAGGGTTCTGTAGACCTTTAAAAGGTTCAGTTTGTTCACTTTTGTTTGTCAGATGAAGGGACTGTGTTTGGTCCCAAAATGTCACATGGAATAAAAGCTTTGTTTACCACAGACATCCAAAGTTCAGTGAGTGCTTATTATCACAAATTTTATATATACTGTATATATATATATATATATATATATATATATGCAATATAAATTGCACTCCACTTTTAATCCATGCCATAACCTATTAATTTGCACCTATGTAAGACTCAAGTGGTTAGTTGATATGTCTTTCTTCATGGTATTAATTACAATATATCATATGGGGCTAGATTACGAGCGGCGTGTAACTGTAGCGCACAAGAGATATAGGGTATTTTTTGGCTCTTTGTATGCAACGGAAATAGCACACATATTATGATTTGAAAGTAAATGTGTTTGCATCAGCACAATTTAATTTAACTCACATCAGGTTATTGTACCTTCAGATCTCTGGTTAACTGTGTGTACATATATTTACAGACCCATATAAACACATAAATACATATGTACACACATAGACACATATAGACATATATATAAGTGCATTGAAGCCCTATGCAGTCAAGTAGCTCAAAACATGAAGAAAAAAAAAAGTGCTTAAAGGGCCACTAAACCCAAAATCTTTCTTTCATGATTCAGATAGAGAATAGAAATTTAAACAACATTACAATTTACTTCCATTATTTATTTTGCTTCATTTTTTAGATATCCTTTGTTGAAGAAAAAGCAATGCACATGGTGAGCCAATCACACAAGGCCTCTATGTGCAGCAACCAATCAGCAGCTACTGAGCATATCTAGATATGCTTTTCAGCAAAGAATATCAAGAGAATAAAACAAATTAGATAATATAAGTAAATTAGAAAGATGTTTAAAATTGCATTCTCTTTCTAAATCATAAAAGAAAAATATGGATGTCATGTCCCTTTAACTGTGTACTTACTATAAATATATAACTGTAAAGATTTATCATGTGTCGGCTGGACATGATCCTCTGTAGCGGATCATGTCCCCCCCACATTGATAAATGCAGACAGCATACGCTGTCGGCATTTATCATTGCACAAGCATTTTGTGTGAAATGGTTGTGCAATACCGCCCCCTGCACATATGCGGGTGTCAATCATTCCGATTGTATCAAATCGGGATGATTGCTGTCCGCCACCTCAGAAGTGGTGGATGAGTTAAGGAGCAGCGGTCTTAAGACCGCTGCTTCTTAACTTACTGTATGTTTCAGGGGAACCTGAAACTACAGGGGGTATATTGCAGCATCCACTGCTTGATAAATCTACTCCATAGATTATTTGTAGTCCAATTTCATACCAAATTTTAAAATGTACCTGAAAATTATGTCATGTGATTTGGATTGCTACTAGTAGTGCAGCAATGCAATACTGGTAAGTTCAGCAGCATCAATGCACTACTATTAAGACTAGGTTCAACAGCAGCAATGCACTACTGGTAGGTTCAGCAGCAACAATGCACTACTGGTAGGTTCAGCAGCAACAATGCACTACTGCTAGGTACAGCAGCAGCAATGCACTAATGGTAGGTACAGCAGCAACAATGCACTACTGGTATGTACAGCAGCAACAATGCACTACTGGTAGGTACAGCAGCAGCAATGCACTACTGGTAGGTACAGCAGCAGCAATGCACTACTGGTAGGTTCAGCAGCAGCAATGCACTAATGGTAGGTACAGCAGCATCAATGCACTACTGGTAGGTAGAGCAGCATCAATGCACTACTGGTAGGTACAGCAGCAGCAATGCACTACTAGTAAGTTCATCAGCATCAATGCACTACTATTAAGACTAGGTTCAACAGCAGCAATGCACTACTGGTCGGTTCACCAACAATGCACTACTGGTAGGTACAGCAGCAGCAATGCACTACTGGTAAGTTCAGCAGCAGCAATGCACTACTGGTAGCACTAGGTTCAACAACAGCAATGCACTATTGGTAGGTGCAGCAGCAATGCACTACTGGTAGGTTCAGCAGCAGCAATGCACTACTGGTAGGACTAGGTTCAACAGCAGTAATGCACTTCTGGTAGGTTCAGCAGCAACAATGCACTACTGGTAGGACTAGGTTCAACAGCAGCAATGCACTACTGGTAGGTTCAGCAGCAGCAATGCACTACTGGTAGGACTAGGTTCAACAGCAGCAATCCACTACTGGTAGGTTCAGCAGCAGCAATGCACTACTGGTAAGTTCAGCAGCATCAATGCACTACTGGTAGGACTAGGTTCAACAGCAGCAATGCATTACTGGTAGATTCAGCAGCAACAATGCACTACTGGTAGGTTCAGCAGCAACAATGCACTACTGGTAGGACTAGGTTCAACAGCAGCAATGCACTACTGGTAGGTTCAGCAGCAACAATGCACTACTGGTAGGTTCAGCAGCAACAATGCACTACTGCTAGGTACAGCAGCAGCAATGCACTAATGGTAGGTACAGCAGCAGCAATGCACTACTGGTATGTAGAGCAGCAAAAATGCACTACTGGTAGGTACAGCAGCAGCAATGCACTACTGGTAGGTACAGCAGCAGCAATGCACTACTGGTAGGTTCAGCAGCAATGCACTACTGGTAGGTACAGCAGCATCAATGCACTACTGGTAGGTAGAGCAGCATCAATGCACTACTGGTAGGTACAGCAGCAGCAATGCACTACTGGTAAGTTCATCAGCATCAATGCACTACTATTAAGACTAGGTTCAACAGCAGCAATGCACTACTGGTCGGTTCAGCAGCAACAATGCACTACTGGTAGGTACAGCAGCAGCAATGCACTACTGGTAAGTTCAGCAGCAGTAATGCACTACTGGTAGCACTAGGTTCAACAGTAGCAATGCACTATTGGTAGGTGCAGCAGCAATGCACTACTGGTAGGTTCAGCAGCAATGCACTACTGGTAGGACTAGGTTCAACAGCAGCAATGCACTTCTGGTAGGTTCAGCAGCAACAATGCACTACTGGTAGGACTAGGTTAAACAGCAGCAATGCACTAGTGGTAGGTTCAGCAGCAGCAATGCACTACTGGTAGGACTAGGTTCAACAGCAGCAATGCACTACTGGTAGGTTCAGCAGCAGCAATGCACTACTGGTAAGTTCAGCAGCATCAATGCACTACTGGTAGGACTAGGTTCAACAGCAGCAATGCATTACTGGTAGGTTCAGCAGCAACAATGCACTACTGGTAGGACAATGTTCAACAGCAGCAATGCACTACTGGTAGATACAGCAGCAGCAATGCACTACTGGTAGGACAATGTTCAACAGCAGCAATGCACTACTGGTAGGTTCAGCAGCAGCAATGCACTACTGGTAGGACTAGGTTCAACAGCAGCAATGCACTACTTGTAGGTTCAGCAGCAGTAATGCACTACTGGTAAGTTCAGCAGCAACAATGTACTACGCACTACTAGTAGCACTAGGTTCAACAGCAGCAATGCACTGGTAGGTTCAGCAGCAGCAATGCACTACTGGTAGGTTCAGCAGCAACAATGCACTACTGGTAGGTTCAGCAGCAGCAATGCACTACTGGTAGGACTAGGTTCAACAGCAGCAATGCACTACTGGTAGGTTTAGCAGCAGCAATGCACTATTGGTAGATTTAGGAGCAGTAATGCACTACTAGTAGATTCAGTAGCAGCAATGCACTACTGGTAGGTTTAGCATCAGCAGCAGCAATGTGCTACTGATAGGCTCAGCAGCAGCAGCGGTAATGCACTACTAGTAGATTCAGCAGCAGCAATGCACTACTGGGAGCTAGCCAAACACATCAGATGAGCCAATGAGAAGAGGCATATATGTGCAGCCATTAATCAGCAGCTAGTGCCCAGCTCCTGAGCCTACCTAGGTATCCTCCATTGGTTCCTCTCTTTTATATACTGAAGAGAAGAACTGGTTAATACCTCAGCCTTCTCCATGTCACTGTTAATCATGCTACCCTCCACACATTTTAATGTACCTATATTGTCCTTCTTAGTTTTTTAGCTATTTATGTACTTAAAGAACCTTTTAGGGTTAGACTTAGCAATTAATCTTTAATTTTCAATTCTGGCTAATTTGATTGCTTTTTTGCATGCTTTGTTACATTGCTTATAAGTTTGGAATGTTGAGTTTGTACTATTTTCTTTGAATAATTTAAATGCTTTATATTCTTTCCTAATTTCTCTTAACACATTTTTATTTAAAGGGACAGTCTACACCAGAATTGTTATTGTTTTAAAAGATAGATAATCCCTTTTTACCCATTACCCAGTTTTGCATAACCAACACAGTTATATTTATATATTTTTTACCTCTGTGATTATCTTGTATCTAAGCCTCTGCAAACTGCCCCTTTCTTTCAGTTCTTTTGACAGACTTGCAGTTTATCCAATCAGTGATAGCTCCCAGGTAACTTCATGTGCATGAGCACAGTGTTATCTATATGAAAAACATGAACTAACACCCTCTAGTGGTGAAAAACCTGTAAAAATGCATTCTTAAGAGGCGGCCTTCAAGGTCTAAGAAATTAGCATATGAACCTCCTAGGTTAAGCTTTCAACTAAGAATACCAAGAGAACAAAGCAAAATTGTTGATAAAAGTAAATTGGAAAATTGTTTAATGCCCTATCTGAATCATGAAAGTTTTTTTTGGACTAGACTGTCCCTTTAACCATATTGGCTTGGATTTTTTTTTTTATATATAAAGAATTTTATTTGTGATTTTAGAAAATAGAAATAAAAATTGGGGACTCACAGGACCCCTTCGCAAACACCAAAACTCAATAAGGTTTCGGACCCAATGGTCCTACAAGAAATATACAATGTACAATGTAAATCAAATCAAGTTGTTCTCCACGAGTGCGAGGTCAAATGTGATAGTCAGACTGAGTAGTATTGGGAGAACCAGTAATTTCTCAGTACAACACCTCAGTTCACGTATAGGCGGTACGGGGTAGGGGAGGGAGGGGGGTGGGGAGAGAGAGGTACATAGTTGGGGGAGAGAAGGGAAGAGGATTCCAACTGTATTGTCTGGAAGTAGAGTCCATAGGGTAGAATATACGGGTTACCTGTTAGGTAATGGTAGGGGTATCTTTTGTCGTAGCAGATGGGCACCATGAGATATCGTATTTATCATTCCAGTTGGCCCATGTCATTTCAAAGAGATCAGATTTGTTTAAGTCAAGGTATATGGCCTTTTCCATATTATACAGGAAAGCCATTATGTTTACAATCTCCTCCCACGTAGGGGGGAGTTCCCTTTTCCAGCTTTTCCAGGCTCTAGCTATATTGGTTTTAATAGAGGACATTAGGTACACACTAAATAGGCTTTGATGTTTGGGCAAATTATGGAAGTCCAAATGGAGAAGGGCAGAGGCCAGGGCCAACAGGTATCCTAATTCCAAAGTCAGTAAGGGTACGAAGCCCTAATTCCCAAAGGGGTTTCATTTTGGGACACTCCCAACAAGTATGCAGCATATTGCTCTGGAGGCCACAGCCCCTCCAGCAGAGGGGTGAAGTTCCTGGGTACATTTTTGACAATCAGGTGGGGACCAGGTACCAATGAGAGATAACTTTATAGTAAGTTTCAAAAATTGTTACGCAGTTTAGTGTTTTTTTTGTCAGTAGAATGGCCTTTTGCCAGGAGTCAGTGGAAATATGGGTGTGTAATAGAGTGTTCCACCTGGTCAAATGTGGGGCTAATTCAGGTGGCAATGTTCCTTCTAGCAAATTATAGTGAATAGTTAATTGTTTAACAAGTCTGCGCCCCACATGCCAGATGGACTCCCAAATGGTGAGAGGGCGGGAAGAAGGGAGAAAGCCCCAGCTTTTCAGAAAGCTTTTAACCCTGAGTACTTCAAAGAAGAGGATTGGAGGGATGTCTGCATGGGGCTCCAAGTGCGCTAGTTCTATAAATCCGTCCGGTTGTAATACTGACCAGAAATCCGAAACTTGCCTAATCCCCAGCCAAGCCTAAGTATTAGGGTAAGTTTCCGCCAGCCCCGTGAACAGGCCAGCTACCGAGGTGATGAGATAGGGATGTGGGGCAATTAGTTGGCGATGTCGAACCTTGTCCCTGACAGCCAAGCATTCTAAAATAATCAGATTTCAGATACCTAGAGTTCTGCAACTGTGTGGTGGGGTCCAGATTACATCTTTAAGAAGGACATTATGGGATGAAGAGGCCCGCTCAATTTCTCTCCATCTGTCACAGGATTGGAGCATTCCCCACTGGGAAAGATGCGTGAGCATAGCACCTTCGTAGTATTTAACTACTGAAAGAGAGGCTAATCCTCCCAAGTGAATTGGGAGCTGTAAAGTTTTATGAGCAATTCGGGGGGTCCTACCCTGCCAAATGCCAAGTGTTATCTCACTCTGAAATTGTGACAGGACTCTGATCGGAAGACAACGGAAAAGGTAGGTGAGTTTAGGAAGAAAGGACAATTTAAGGGAAGCTATGCGCCCCATCCTGGAGATAGACTTGTGATCCCATGTATTTTTGAGGTTGCACAATTCTGAAAGTAATGAGAGATAGTTATCTTTTACCATTTGTGTTGCCCTATTGGATTATCTTCATGCCCAAGTGAGTAACCTGCTCATTTGTCCATTTGAAATTAAATTGATCCTTTAGTTTAAGGATGTAGTCTTGTGGGTATTCCCACCAATATATTTCAGTCTTGAGCACATTGAGCTTATAAAATGAGAGGTCTCCGAAGGTCTTTAGGATATCAAAAAGCCTAGGTATGGCTCTAACTGGGTCAGCAGTGAATACAGTATTGTCATCCGTGAAGAATGCAATTTTTGCATTGTGCCTGACAACCTAATACCCAGCAGTGACGCGTCCAATCGGATTCGTGCGGCCAATGGTTAGACTGCTAGAGTGAATAATAAGGGGGAGAGGGGACACCCCTGCCTGGTACCGTTCAAGATGCGAAATGGGGATGACTGGAAGCCTAGTCCCCAGACAGTAGCGGTCGGGGCAGAGTATAGAGCTTTGATAGCCATGCAGGTTGCGGGAGGGAAATTAAAGGCTCTGAGAGTTTCCCATAAGTAGGCACAATGAACCTGGTCTAACGCTTTCTCTGCATCCAAAGAGATGACCGAGAAAGGCTTGTTCATCCTAGTGGATTCAAACACAATGTTAATGAGGCGCCTTGTATTGTCTGGTCCCTCGCGATTGTGGATGAATCCAACCTGATCAGGGCCGATCAAGCCCAGTAACAGCTTACCAATGCGGTTAGCTAGTATTTTAGAGTAGATTTTAACATCAGCATTGATAAGGGAGATCGACCTGTAACTAGAGCAGAAGAGGGATCCTTATCCAGTTTGGGCAATGTGACAATGGCAGCTTCCAGAAACTCCTCTCTGAGAGTGCCATCTTTTCTTGCTAAGTCAAAGAACCTGAGCAAGTATGGGGAGAGTTTATGGGTGTATATCTTATAGAATTGGACAGGGAATCCATCCAACCAGGGGGCCTTAAAAGGTTTCAGGTGTTTTTTGTTTGCTTGTCCTCCAATAGTGAGAATGGGGCTATAAGTGACTCTTGTTGTTCTACAGTGAGTGTAGGAAGATACAGATTGGACAGGAATAGCCTAATATCATGGGAAGAGGTGGGTGTTGGGTTCTTCACTTTTTCTATGTTATATAATTTAGAATAAAAGTCAGCAAAACACTCTCCTATTAGAAAGGGTTTCTTATGGGTTTTGTTGTTATGCCGAATTTGGGGTATGCAGGAATTACTATATTTGTGTCGAAGTTTATTAGATAGCATGGTGTTGGCCCTGTTTCTCTTATGATAGAAAAGTTGTTTTAGCTTGGCAAGGCTTTGCTGGGTGCGGCATAATTCTAGCAGATTGATGTGGTCCCTGACTGCAGAAATTTGCACTGAAATATCCGCAGTGACAGAGGTACGATTGGTGGATTCTAAAATCCTAAGCTTAGTGTGCGCTTGCGCCAGAGTAGGACCATCTAACTTTTTCAAGTGGCTCTGCTTGCGAATAATAAGGCCACTGACAGTCGCCTTGATAGTGCCCCAAAGGGTGTCGTCTGAGGTCTGCCTGTTGTCATTTTGGCCAAGCAGTTCTGTTAAGTCTCGTCTCAGTTCTTCCCTGAATGGAATGTCTGCTAGGATATGTCTTGGGAGACACCAATTAGATCTGGGTGGCGGTTTGTTGGAGGGGTATAAGTCGTCAGACCAGGTCAGACCAGGAGCTGAGAGAAATATCAGAGCAGGAGATCGAATCTATGGTCACTACCTGACAAAAGATATGGCCTAACCAGCAGTATGTTTTGTGTGGGTGAGAGTAATGGGTGTAATCTCTATCTCTAGAGTGTAATACTCTCCAAACGTCGAAATAGCCATGATGAATCATTATAGCCCGAAACTGAGCAGAGGTGTTGGCCGCCTGAGCGTTGTTTCTGCCTACACTCATAGTTTTACTGTCCAGCTTAGGGTCCCATGTCATATTGAAGTAGCCTGCCAACAGGACCCTCCCCTATCTGTATTTGTCAATTGTTTGGAGGATCTTACGGAGGCATGCAGGCTGATGGGAAATTTGCACTGAAATATCCGCAGTGACAGAGGTACGATTGGTGGATTCTAAAATCCTAAGCTTAGTGTGCGCTTGCGCCAGAGTAGGACCAGCTAACTTTTTCAAGTGGCTCTGCTTGCGAATAATAAGGCCACTGACAGTCGCCTTGATAGTGCCCCAAAGGGTGTCGTCTGAGGTCTGCCTGTTGTCATTTTGGCCAAGCAGTTCTGTTAAGTCTCGTCTCAGTTCTTCCCTGAATGGAATGTCTGCTAGGATATGTCTTGGGAGACACCAATTAGATCTGGGTGGTGGTTTGTTGGAGGGGTATAAGTCGTCAGACCAGGTCAGACCAGGAGCTGAGAGAAATATCAGAGCAGGAGATCGAATCTATGGTCACTAACTGACAAAAGATATGGCCTAACCAGCAGTATGCTTTGTGTGGGTGAGAGTAATGGGTGTAATCTCTATCTCTAGAGTGTAATACTCTCCAAACGTCGAAATAGCCATGATGAATCATTATAGCCCGAAACTGAGCAGAGGTGTTGGCCGCCTGAGCGTTGTTTCTGCCTACACTCATAGTTTTACTGTCCAGCTTAGGGTCCCATGTCATATTGAAGTAGCCTGCCAACAGGACCCTCCCCTATCTGTATTTGTCAATTGTTTGGAGGATCTTACGGAGGCATGCAGGCTGATGGGAATTGGGTAAGTATATAGAGACCAGTGTATGGAGAAAAGGTCCAATCTGCAAACCAAAATCGTGTATCTAGCCTGTGGGTCTGTGAATGCTTGTATTTGTTCATAATCAAGTCTATTGTGCAATAATATGGCCATGCCTCTGGCCTTCTTAGAGAAAGGGGAGTGATCTAGAACTCTGTAGGAGCGGGAGTGAAAATATTGAGGGGAGCTCATCTGCCAATGGGTCTCCTGTAGGAATACTACATCTGGGTTATGAAATTTGAATTTGTGGGTCATGAGGCTCCTCTTAAAAGGGGAGTTAAAGCCCCTTACATTGTGGGTGAGAAGTCTAAGGCTGTTTGCCATCTTTGAGTGCAGGAGGGGGTGTGGGTAGGGGGGGGGGGAGAGAAAGAGAGGGGAGGGGGGTCAAATTGGGTTGTAATTTGTTAGGTGTTGTATTGGGGAATGAGGTGGAAATAGTCCACCTGGGTGGAACCCTGGCATGGGCTGCTTATGTGGGGGGGGGGGGAGGGGGGCTAAGAGATGAGTGTTAGCAAAGCAGGCCGAAATCTCCGGCCCCACTCTATGTATGGAAAGAGCGAGTCATGTGAGTGTCTGTTCGGAATAGTCAACCTGAGAATTGTGTTAGGTATAACAACATATAAATATAAACATCAACAATAACTAACAATGCAATAGATCTACATCAATGGTAAAACTGTTAGTATCCCTCCATCAAGACTGGAAATAATTAACCTGTGCCGAGTTGGCCCCAAAGTATAACTTAAACAAACTTTACCTCTAACGAGAGGGGACACCCCTGCCTGGTACCATTTAAGATGCAAAATGGGGACGACTGGAAGCCTAGTCCCCGAAAAGTAGTGGTCGGGCAGAGTATAGAGCTTTGATAGCCATGCAGGTTGCGGGAGGGAAATTAAAGGCTCCGAGAGTTTCCCATAAGTAGGCCCAACGAACCTGGTCAAACGCTTTCTTGGCATCCAAAGAGATGACCGAGAAAGGCTTGTTCATCCTAGTAGATTCACACACGATGTTAATGAGGCGCCTTGTAACCTGCTCATTTGTCCATTTGAAATTAAATTGATCCTTTAGTTTAAGGATGTAGTCTTGTGGGTATTCCCACCAATATATTTCAGTCTTGAGCACATTGAGCTTATAAAATGAGAGTTCTCCGAAGGTCTTTAGGATATCCAAAAGCCTAGGTATGGCTCTAACTGGGTCAGCAGTGAATACAGTATTGTCATCCGTGAAGAATGCAATTTTTGCATGGTGCCTGACAACCTAATACCCGGCAGTGACGCGTCCGATCGGATTCGTGCGACCAATGGTTAGACCACTAGAGTGAATAATAAGGGGGAGAGGGGACACCCCTGCCTGGTACCATTCAAGATGCGAAATGGGGATGACTGGAAGCCTAGTCCCCAGACAGTAGCGGTCGGGGCAGAGTATAGAGCTTTGATAGCCATGCAGGTTGTGGGAGGGAAATTAAAGGCTCTGAGAGTTTCCCATAAGTAGGCCCAACGAACCTGGTCAAACGCTTTCTTGGCATCCAAAGAGATGAACGAGAAAGGCTTGTTCATCCTAGTAGATTCACACACGATGTTAATGAGGCGCCTTGTATTGTCTGGTCCAGGGGTCAGCAACCTTCGGCTCCCAGATGTTTTGGAACTACATTTCCCACGATGCTGAGACACTCTTTAGGCTATCTGAGCATCATGGGAAATGTAGTTCCAAAACATCTGGGAGCCGAAGGTTGCTGACCTCTGGTCTGGTCCCTCGTGATTGTGGATGAATCCCACCTGATCAGGGCCGATCAAGCTTGGTAACAGCTTACCAATGCAGTTAGCTAGTATTTTAGAGTAGATTTTAACATCAGCATTGATCAGGGAGATCGACCTGTAACTAGAGCAGAAAGAGGGATCCTTATCCGGTTTGGGCAATGTGACAATGGCAGCTTCCAGAAACTCCACTCTGAGAGTGCCATCTTTTCTTGCTAACTCAAAGAACCCATATTGTGGGTGAGAAGTCTAAGGCGGTTTGCCATCTTTGAGTGCAGGAGGGGTGTGGGTAGGGGGGGGAGGGGGGAAGAGAAGGAGAGGGGAGGGGGGTCAAATTGGGTTGTAATTTGTTAGGTGCTGTATTGGGGAATGAGGTGTAAATAGTAAATAGCCCTTGCATGGGCTGCCTATGTGTGGGGGGGGGGGGGGGCTAAGAGAGGAGTGTTAGCAAAGCAGGCCAAAATCTCCAGCCCCACTCTATGTATCGAAAGAACGAGTCCTGAGTGTCTGTTTGGAATAGTCAACCTGAGAATTGTGTTAGGTATAACAACATATAAATATAAACATCAACAATAAATAGCAAAGCAATAGATCTACATCAATGGTAATACTGTTAGTATCCCTCCATCAAGACTGGAAACAATTAACCTGTGCCTAGTTGGCCCCAAAGTACAACTTAAACAAACTTTACCTCTAATGAAATAGGTGTAAACATAGTCAGATTATCAGAAATATTGGGGAGCTTATCCAGTCAGACCTAGTTTGGATACCTCTGATTTTGCAAAGCCGTCTGTCAAGAATAACAGGGGCGAGGAGGCTTGATGGAGGGAGATAAAGATGTCTTCTGTTGGTGCCTCATTTTCATGGAGGGAGTGTGTGAGGTCTTTGAGAGTCCTGCATCTGCTGTGTTTTCTGTCTCTTGGTCCATTGATCTTTGATAGGCCATTCAAGTGCTGTGGCTCTCAGTTTCGCCTTAGCTGGGGTAGGTTCTAGTGGGCTGTCATTTGTGAGACCCCATTGTGCAAGCAAGGTGGTTCCCTGTGCCAGCGAAGACACTGTATGTGTCTGGTTGTCCCTTGAGATTATCAGCTTGGCCGGGTAACCCCATCTATATTTAATGCCCGCTTTTCTGAGCACCATTGTGACTGGCTGGTACTGCCTTCTGTACTGCAATGTGTGTGCTAACAGATCAGAGAAGAGCTGAATATCCTGGAATTTCTATGCCAATTGTGGTTTACGAAAGGCAGCCTGCATGAGTTTGTCCTTAAAAAGAAAGCTGTGGAAACAGACTATGACATCTCTTGGCTTCTCCTGTGAGACTGATCTTGGGCACAGAGCTCTGTGAGCTCTTTCCATAGTAGTGGTCATGCCCTTGGTAGGTCGTCAAAGAGCTGTAATAGGTAGCTCTGCGGATCTGTGGGTGTGATGTCTTCTGGTATCCCCCAAAATCTGATATTGTTCCTTCGAACCCGGTCTTCAACAATGTCATCATGCTTTCTCTCCAGGGAATCCACCCTGTCTTCTATTTCTGAAATATCTTTTTTGAGCTCAGCATGACTTCTTTGAATTTCTTTTGTGATGGAGCGTGTTTGACGAGCAAACATTTTTTTGAGAGTATCTTCCGTAATGAAGTGTTGGGATCTGGAAGACGGAGCGGCCTCCGGTTGGGAGAAATGGTCTAGTACCGTTTTTTTGATTGGCCCAGGAGTTCTAGGATGCCGTCTGGAAGTATGAGGCATTTTCGATTGTTGCAGGGGAAAAAACAAGCTATTGGATGTGGATGCAGATTAAAAAGGACTATATAGGCACCAGATGATTATATCTCAGGTGAATACATTAAATACATTGATAGAAGGTAGTGGTCATCAGCACATAGAGTGGGGCCGAGAGGTCCTCCCCGACCCCTACCCCTCCATGACGGTGGTCAAACTAAAGACCTAAAATCCTCCTGCTTAAAGTATGTCCGAAGAGGCTGTCACAGAGGATCAAGGACTAGCAAGATCCTCTCCCTCCGGCACAGGTTAATAGAATTGACCCTTGTACCCCATTGTAGGGCAGGTCCTGTCGATGGGGAAATTTCTCGCAGACCCCCACCTGGCTCAGGAGCAGGGGATATGACCTTAAGGAAGGGAGAAGGGAAAGGGGAGGTGACCAACCCAGACAAGCTGGGTCGGAAAGGGAGGGCTGACTAGGGGTCCCCTGTCAGCAATACACAGACAGAAAATTGAGCTAGGGAATGTAACCCATTTGTATGATAACACTATATTGGTTTGCAATAGGTAGGCCTATGAATAAAAGTTGAGCTAATGTAATATAACCAGGTCCCACTGCAATGGTATAAACAGAATAAAGAAGGACACAATCTAATATTATGCAAACACAGCAAGCATCAGCAATGTGAGCAGAATAATTATGATCACAGTTATGGAACTACACTCTGGGTTGGGGCTACAGAGACACAAGAGCTGACACAGCAGCCAAACAAGGTAATCAAAAAGTTTTTAAGCTAGGGTGGGTTCAATGATAATTGAGCAAACTGCAGTTCTGTGAGAGGGTGCCCAACTGCCCTTAACGGGTGGATCTTAAATCAGGATGGACAGTAGGAAATCAGAGCCAGACTATGTTGGGTAGAGATCAGTGCCTATAAGTCCCCTAGAGTAACATGAATGTGTGAAACTTCTGCGATCAAGATAAGTCTTTGTAGCTGTAAGGGTTTATCTTGGGGTTAGGGATGTTAATGTCCCAGCCTGTAAAGTCTGTTCTTCAAAAGCCTCAGTAACAGTTATGGCCAACTGACTCCTTGGAAAGTAGGGAGGGGAGGCTCTGCACCCAAGAGATATAGCGTGGCTACGGACACAGGGTATAGTGGCACAGTACTATGGATAGTTTGCCAATCTCATGCCCCAGCATGTAGTATCGTGGGACTTGTGCAGTTAGGTACTCAATAACAGGGAGCAGAGACTGGCATGAGCTCAGCCGCACAGTGTGGGAATAGAAATATATTTGCTCACCTAAGATTTTCACGTAGGTATGTGTTCTAGTATCTGTGCCATCCAAGTCCACTTCAGCACACAAGCAGGCATCAAGGAACACTCCCAGGGTTAGAATAAAAGATGGCGGTCTTTTGCGCCATTTCTTCTTCCGCTGTGACACCTCAATAAGGGAGAAACACTGGAGTCCTCTGGGCACCGTGGACTTCTACAAGGCAGTTCTGTTGTTCTTCCTGGCAGTACCTCGCATTTTCGGGCCTCTCTGGACCCCAGGTAAGATCACTTCTTAGACTCCTCTGTGTCACAAGTGATGGTTGCGGGCGGATTTTTTATTTTTATTTGTATAACCATATGGTATATGTTGATATGTATATTTATTTGACAAGGTTTTAAATGTTTTCCATTTATCCTTTTATTAGAGAATACTTTGTCTCAATTTATGTTATTTAATGATTTCCTTAAATCGTTAAATATTGCTTTCTTAAAATTAAAAGCCTTAGTTAAACCTTAAGACACTGCTTATGAAAAGAGATTTCAAATGTGACCATGTAATGAATGATCACTTTTACCCAAATGTTCTTTGACTGCTATGTTTGATATTATATCTGTATTGTTTGATAGCACTAAATCCAATATAGCTTTACTCCTAGTTGGCTCCTCCAATAATTGTGACAAGAAGTTATACCTGAGAACATTTAAAATGCTATCCCCCTTAGCTGAATTACTAGTTTCACTGGCCCAGTTGATATCAGGGTAGTTAAAATCTCCCATAATTACAACACTGTTATTAGCAGCCTTACCTATTTGCATAAATAGTTGAGTTTCCTCCATGTCACTAATGTTGGGGGGCTTGTAGCATGTTCCAAGTAATATTTTTTTTAGGATTTTTTCCTCCACTCTTTACTTCAACCCACAGGGTCTCTACATTGTCACTTGTATCATAAATATCTTCCCTTATTGTAGGTTTAAGGTAAGGTTTAAGATACATGCAGATTCCTCCACCCCTTTTATTATTCCTGTCCCTTCTAAATAAAGTATAACCCTCTAAGTTAACTGCTCAGTCATGTGAATCATCCCACCACGTTTCAGTTATACTGATAACATCATAGTCCTCTTCTGCAACTAAGAGCTCCAGCTCCCCCATTTTACTTGTCATGCTTCTTGCCATTGTTGTCATACATTTAATTTTCATGTGCTTTCTGCTGCTACTTGGTGCACTTTCTTCCATACTTTCTAGTGTGACATTTCTTAAAGGGATATGGAACCCCAAAATTTTCTTTCGTGATTAAGATAGAGAATACAGTTTTAAACAACTTTACAATTTACTTCTATTATTTAATTTGCTTCCATGTCTTGTTATCATTTGCTGAAAGGTTTATCTAGGCAAGTTCATGAGCAGCAGAGAACCTAGGTTCTAGCTGTTGATTGGTAGCTGCATATATTTATTGAATGTGATTGGCTCACCCATTTGTTCAGTTAGAAACTAGTAGTGCATCGCTGCTCTTTCGACAAATGTTACCAAGAGAATGAAACAGATTAGATAATAGAAGTAAATTAGAAAGTTGTTTAAAATTGCATTCTCTATCTGAATCATGAAATAAATAGTTTGGGTTTCATGTACCTTAAGTCATCCCTTTCTTCAGATATTATAGGAGTGACATATTCACAGACAGATCTCTCTGTTCTATTGTGTTCTAACTGCCCCCCCCCCCTTTGCCTAGTTTAAAAGATTCTCTAAACGTGCTACCATCCTTTTCCCCAACACACCTGCACCCATTTCATTCAGGTGCAATCCATTCTTACTGTACAAATTGTACCCAAGTGAAAAGTCAGCCCAGTGCGCTAAAAAGTCAAACCCCTCATTTTTACACCATGTTTTTAACCATGAATTAACTAACCTTAGCTCCTTCTACCTTACTGAGTTAGCACATGGCACTGGTGATATCTCCGAAAGTAATATTTAAACCTCTAAATGTCTGCCTGTTTCTAAGCCACTACAGACAGCCTCTTATCACATGCTTTTTTATTAGCTTTTCACAACAGGAGACTGATAGCTCATGTGGGCCATATAGATAACAATGTGATCATGCCCGGGAGTTAAGATTCTGCACAACACAGTACTAATAGGCTAAAATGCAAGTCAATAGATAATAAATATAAAGTCATGTGATCAGGGGGCTGTCAGAAGATGCTTAGATACAAGGTAATCACAGAGGTAAAAAGTATATTAATATAACAGTGTTAGTTATGCAAACCTGGGGGATGGGTAATAAAGGGATTATCTATCTTTTAAAAGAATAAAAATTATATTGTAGACTGTCCCTTTAAGAGAAGTAAATTGGAAAGTTGTTTTAAAATTGTATCCTCTATCTGAACCATGAAAGAAAAAAATTGAGGTTTCATGTTCCTTTAACTCCCTCCTTCATGCCCAATAGCAAATATATGTTATGCCACTGTTCAAATAATCAGCAAGAAACAGATATTTATGAGATTACAGGAAGATGTCATTAGTGTAGTCCCATGACAATTATCTCAAGCACAAATATAAATCAAAAAAGGAAATACACAGGATTGTAAGTTTTTTATTTTTATTTGTTAAAACAAAACAAATGGCCACTTATGGTATAACTGAACATCCAGGAAAGAGAAACAGAATTGACTTATTGATTTAAAGGAGTGTGAATACTTTGTTGCTTTCTTAAATATTCTCTTCATACATTTTATTTCAAAAACAAACAAACAAAAAACACAGTAATCTCCCTTTATCTGAAATACTGCAGTAAGCACGATTCCTAATTTATAGAGACTTTGAGGCATATTTAAGAAATGTCTTGCGGACCTAATCTGACAGTGCGGATCAGGTCCGCAAGACATTGCTGAATGCGGAGAGCAATACGCTCTCCGCATTTAACATTGCACCAGCAGCTCACAAGAGCTGCTGATGCAACGCCGCCCCCTGCAGACTCGCGGCCAATGGGCCGCCAGCAGGGGGTGTCAATCAACCCGATCGTACTCGATCGGGTTGAATTGTTGCGATTCCTGTCCGCCTGCTCAGAGCAGACGGACAGGGTTATGGAGCAGCGGTCTTTGTGACCGCTGCTTCATAACTGCTGTTTCTGGCGAGTCTGAAGACTCGCCAGAAACACGGGCCGTCAAGCGCCTTTCGGAGCTTGATAGATAGGCCCCAATTTGTATATTGGTGAACAGGACTCCACAAGTCTAGCAAAAAAAAAGAGATTTACTCAGTACAGCAACACTAAAAAATAAATTAAAAAAAAAAACTAATAAAAACTCTACTCTACTTTAAAACAGAAGGAACACTGTCTATAAAACCTTTTTTTTTTTTTTACAATGGCTGATATTTATTTAATCAAAAATATTATCATCATAATCATCCTCATAGAAAGCTCAGTTGCATTAAATAAATAAAACATGAATTTAACAGTTGAGCAAACATTAAAATATTTTATGACATCACAGAACGTCTATGTTTTTATTTGCACTAGTAAATCAATGCTACAACATAAAATGCTCTAAACACATTTTTTTGGCTGCCTCTTTGCCTGGCTTACTATATTCCCTGGGGGGTATATTCCTAAAAAAATGGTATATCCAATTACATGTGGATGGTGTAGCTTATACTTTCTTCAGAAAGGATGTTATTTAGAGATAGCTAAAAACTGCAGTCTAAAAATACAAAATGAAGCCATAGTAAACCCATTTCACCAATAACAAGAAGTAATGGAAATTATTAAAACAAATCAAATTAAAACATTATTTTTGTTTACAATATTTATTAACATATTATTTAAAAGCACAATCTAGTCATAATTAAACTTCCATGATACAGCTAGGGCAGCAATTTTAAACAATTTTATTGTAATCTCGACCATCGTTGTTAAACTGATAATATAGATATTTTTTCCATGTCTCAATGTAAATTTAGTTAATCAGAGACGGGGAGATTTTAGATAAAAAAATAAATTTTTCAAATTGTCAGGCTTTAATTTCCATAGATTATATGTTGGTAAAAAACAAAAATGTGTTATTTTTCAGTTTGAATAACTGTGAAACTTCATATTTATAATGACTATTTTAGTTTATTACAAACATGTTATCTTTATCCCCTCTAGCTAACCTAAAACTGATATATTTATTCGGTACAAGGGTATGTACAATAAAATCCGCATGATGATAGTACATTCCTTAATATTAAGGAAACCTTTGTTCCTTTTTTTTAAAGTTAAATCTGTTTTTATTTTTAGCTAAGGTGAAGAATGAAAACACATTTTAGATTTTCAATTGTAGGATTTTAAAATAATTTCATCTAGAAAATATTGCAGGTTCTAAAGCAGCATATAAAAAATATTTTAAGACTTTAAGTGCAGCAATTTTAGATGATAATGTATCACAGAGGTTCAATAAGTATTTGTACTCAAACATTTCTGAGGGTTAAGTTCATATCCGTTAGGGTACACTGGCTTCTCTCAGTGCAAAGCTGTAAAATGCAGCAGAAGAAGGGAAAATTGCACAGGTGAAGGGTCATTTACCAGGGTATGAACATATAATCCTGAGTTTCTTGCAGATTATGTCAACTATATATCCAAGATCAATTTTTTATTTAAAGGGACAGTCAAGTCGCAAAAAAACTTTAATGATTCAGATAGGGCATGTAATTTTAAACAATGTTCCAATTTACTTTTATCTCCAATTTTGCTTTGTTCCCTTGATATGCTTAGTTGAAAGCTAAACCTAGGAAGGCTCATATGATAATTTCTAATCCCTTGAAGGCCGCCTCTTATCACATGCTTTTTTATTTGCTTTTCACAACAGGGGAGAGCTAGTTCATGTAAACCATATAGATAACATTGTGATCACGCCCTGGGTTGTGGCAGACACTGCACTAATTGGCTAAAAGTCAATAGATAATAAATAAAATGTCATGTGATCAGGGGGCTGTTAGAAGAAACTTGGATACAAGTTAACCACAGAGGTAAAAAAGTATATTAATATAACTGTGTTGGTTAAACAAAACTGGGGAATGTGTAATAAAGGGATTATCTATCTTTTAAAGCAACACAAATTCTGGTGTTGACTGTCCCTTTAAGTTAATATGTTGAGTTTAAAGGGACTGTATACAGCAATTTTCATATAACTGCATGTAATAGACACTACTATAAAGAATAATATGCACAGATACTGATAGAAAAATCCAGTATAAAACCTTTTAAAAACTTACTTAGAAGTTCCCAGTTTAGCACTGTTGATGAGGTTAGGCTGGGACACCCAGTGAAAGGGGCTTAGAGTGCAGGAAGAGCAAACACCCCCCCCCCCCTTACCTGCTCATGAAAAAATAGATTACACAAACAGGAGCAGCAGGATTCTGTAGACTTCAGTCTATATCTGATACTTTGGGGCTTGGTTAAGAGTCTGAAAATCAGCACAATGGATAATCTACAAAACATTTATGCAAAGGAAAATCTAGTGAACATTGAAAAGGAACTATAAACACTATGGCCTAGATTTAGAGTTGGGCGGTAGCCGTCAAAACCAGCGTTAGAGGCTCCTAACGCTGGTTTTTACCGCCCTCTGGTATTTGGAGCCAGTCATTAAAGGGTCTAACGCTTACTTTCCAGCCGCGACTTTTCCATACCGCAGACCCCCTTACGTCAATTGCGTATCCTATCTTTTCAATGGGATCTTTCTAACGCCGGTATTTAGAGTCGTGGCTGAAGTGAGCGTTAGAAATCTAATGACAAAACTCCAGCCGCAGAAAAAAGTCAGTAGTTAAAGGGACCCTCAGGTCAAATTAAATTTTCATGATTCAGATACAGCGTGTAATTTTAAACAACCTTCCAATTTACTTCTATTAAAAAAAATGTGCACAGTCTTTTATATTTACACTTTTTGAGTCACCAGCTCCTACCGAGCATGTGCAAGAATTCACTGACTATACGTATATGCATTTGTAATTGGCTGATTGCTATCACATGGTACAGGGGGAGTGGAAATATACATAACTTTGAAATTTATTAGAAAAAAATCTAATACTTATTTGAAATTCAGAGTAAATGCTATTGTATTGTCTTGTTATCTTGCATTTGTTGATTATGCAAATCTACTGTGTTGACTGGTCCTTTAAGAGCTTTCTGGGCTAACGCCGGTTTATAAAGCTCTTAACTACTGTGCTCTAAAGTACACTAACACCCATAAACTACCTATGTACCCCTAAACCGAGGTCCCCCCACATCGCCGCCACTCTATTACATTTTTTTAACCCCTAATCTGCCGACCACACGCCGCTGCCACCTACGCTATCCCTATGAACCCCTAATCTGCTGCCCCTAACACCGCCGACCCCTATATTATATTTATTAACCCCTAATCTGCCCCCCTCACTGTCGCCTCCACCTACCTACACTTATTAACCCCTAATCTGCCGAGCGGACCGCACCGCTACTATAATAAAGTTATTAACCCTTAATCTGCCTCACTCCCGCCTCAATAACCCTATAATAAATAGTATTAACCCCTAATCTGCCCTCCCTAACATCGCCGACACCTAACTTCAAGTATTAACCCCTAATCTGCCGATTGGAGCTCACCGCTACTCTAATAAATTTTTAAACCCCTAAAGCTAATTCTAACCCTAACCCTAACACCCCCCTAAGTTAAATATAATTTTATTCTAACGAAATAAATTAACTCTTATTAAATAAATTATTCCTATTTAAAGCTAAATACTTACCTGTAAAATAAACCCTAATATAGCTACAATATAAATTATAATTATATTGTAGCTATTTTAGGATTTATATTTATTTTACAGGCAACTTTGTATTTATTTTAACCAGGTACAATAGCTATTAAATAGTTAATAACTATTGAATAGTTACCTAGTTAAAATAATTACAAAATTACCTGTAAAATAAATACTAACCTAAGTTACAAATAAACCTAACACTACACTATCAATAAATAAATTAAATAAACTACCTACAATTATCTACAATTAAACCTAACACTACACTATCAATAAATAAATTAAATACAATATCTACAAATAAATACAATTAAATAAACTAACTAAAGTACAAAAAATAAAAAAGAACTAAGTTACAAAAAATAAAAAAATATTTACAAACATTAGAAAAAAATTACAACAATTTTAAACTAATTAAACCTACTCTAAGCCCCCTAATAAAATAACAAAGACCCCCAAAATAAAAAATTCCCTACCCTATTCTAAATTACAAAAGTTCAAAGCTCTTTTACCTTACCAGCCCTTAAAAGGGCCCTTTGTGGGGCATGCCCCAAAGAATTCAGCTCTTTTGCCTGTAAAAAAAAACATACAATACCCCCCCCCCAACATTACAACTCACCACCCACATACCCCTAATCTAACCCAAAACCCCCTTAAATAAACCTAACACTAAGCCCCTGAAGATCTTCCTACCTTGTCTTCACCATGCCAGGTATCACCGATCGTTCCAGGCTCCGAAATCTTCATCCAAGCCCAAGCAGGGGCTAGACATCCATCATCCAGCTGAAGTCTTCTATCAAGCAACGGCTGAAGAAGTCCCGAAGAGGCTCCAAAGTCTTCATCCTATCCGGGAAGAAGAGTAGATCCGGACCGGCAACCATCTTCTTCCAAGCGGCATCTTCTATCTTCATCCGATGAGGACCGGCTCCATCTTGAAGACCTCCACCGCGGACCCATCTTCTTCTTCCGATGACTTCCCGATGAATGACGGTTCCTTTAAGGGACGTCATCCAAGATGGCGTCCCTCGAATTCCGATTGGCTGATAGGATTCTATCAGCCAATCGGAATTAAGGTAGGAAAATTCTGATTGGCTGATGGAATAAGCCAATCAGAATCAAGTTCAATCCGATTGGCTGATCCGATCAGCCAATCAGATTGAGCTTGCATTCTATTGGCTGATCGGAACAGCCAATAGAATGCGAGCTCAATCTGATTGGCTGATCGAATCAGCCAATCGGATTGAACTTGATTCTGATTGGCTGATTCCATTAGCCAATCAGAATTTTCCTACCTTAATTCCGATTGGCTGATAGAATCAGCCAATCGGAATTCGAGGGACGCCATCTTGGATGACGTCCCTTAAAGGAACCGTCATTCGTCGGGAAGTCATCGGAAGAAGAAGATGGGTCCGCGGTGGAGGTCTTCAAGATGGAGCCGGTCCTCATCGGATGAAGATAGAAGATGCCGCTTGGAAGAAGATGGTTGCCGGTCCGGATCTACTCTTCTTCCCGGATAGGATGAAGACTTTGGAGCCTCTTCGGGACTTCTTCAGCCGTCGCTTGATAGAAGACTTCAGCCGGATGATGGATGTCTAGCCCCCGCTTGGGCTTAGATGAAGATTTCGGAGCCTGGAACGATCGGTGATACCTGGCATGGTGAAGACAAGGTAGGAAGATCTTCAGGGGCTTAGTACTAGGTTTATTTAAGGGGGGTTAGGGTTAGATTAGGGTTATGTCGGTGGTGGGTTGTAATGTTGGGGGGGTTATTGTATGTTTTTTACAGGCAAAAGAGCTGAATTCTTTGGGGCATGCCCCGCAAAGGGCCCTTTTAAGGGCTGGTAAGGTAAAAGAGCTTTGAATTTTTGTAATTTAGAATAGGGTAGGGCATTTTTTTATTTTGGGGGTCTTTGTTATTTTATTAGGGGGCTTAGAGTAGGTTTAATTAGTTTAAAATTGTTGAAATTTTTTTCTAATGTTTGTAAATATTTTTTTATTTTTTGTAACTTAGTTCTTTTTTATTTTTTGTACTTTAGTTAGTTTATTTAATTGTATTTATTTGTAGGTATTGTATTTAATTTATTTATTGATAGTGTAGTGTTAGGTTTAATTGTAGATAATTGTAGGTAGTTTATTTAATTTATTTATTGATTGTGTAGTGTTAGGTTTAATTGTAACTTAGGTTAGGATTTATTTTACAGGTAATTTTGTAATTATTTTAACTAGGTATCTATTAAATAGTTATTAACTATTTAATAGCTATTGTACCTGGTTAAAATAAATACAAAGTTGCCTGTAAAATAAATATTAATCCTAAAATAGCTACAATATAATTATAATTTATATTGTAGCTATATTAGGGTTTATTTTACAGGTAAGTATTTAGATTTAAATAGGAATAATTTATTTAATAAGAGTTAATTTATTTCGTTAGATAAAAATTATATTGAACTTAGGGGGATGTTAGTGTTAGGGTTAGACTTAGCTTTAGGGGTTAATACATTTATTATAGTAGCGGTGAGCTCCGATCGGCAGATTAGGGGTTAATTATTGTAGGTAGCTGGCAGCGACATTGTGGGGGGCAGAATAGGGGTTAATAAATATAATATAGGGGTTGGCAGTGTTAGGGGCGGCAGATTAGGGGTACATAACTATAATGTAGGTAGCGGCGGTTTACGGAGCGGCAGATTAGGGGTTAAAAAAAATATGCAGGTGTCAGCGATAGCGGGGGCAGCAGATTAGGGGTTAATAAGTGTAAGGTTAGGGGTGTTTAGACTCGGAGTACATGTTAGAGTGTTAGGTGCAGACGTAGGAAGCGTTTCCCCGTAGAAAACAATGGGGCTGCGTTAAGAGCTGAACGCTGCTTTTTTGCAGGTGTTAGGTTTTTTTTCAGCTCAAACTGCCCCATTGTTTTCTATGGGGATATCGTGCACGAGCACGTTTTTGAAGCTGGCCGCGTCCGTAAGCACCGCTGGTATCTAGAGTTGCAGTGGCATTAAATTATGCTCTACGCTCCCTTTTTGGAGCCTAACGCTCTGAAAACCCAGCCATTCTGTGAACTCTAAATACCAGCTGTATTTAAAAGATGCGGGAGAAAAAAATCATGCGTAGCTAACGCACCCCTTTGGCCGCCAAACTCTAAATCTAGCCGTATATAATTCCAAGACATTTCTTGCTATAGAATACATATCAGCAACATCAATAGATTTTAAAAACAAATTAACATCTTGTTTGCTGTATTTGCAGGGATAGCATGCTTAGGGAATATACTTATTATTATTATCAGATATTTTTAGAGCGCCAACAGATTCCGCAGCGCTAATATAATGACAACTGTAAGAGAACTTCAGACGCACCCAAGGAACACCCCTGTCTAGCCCTCTCTCTGAGAATGTGAGGCTCATTTTGCATAAATCAAAAATACCACGTATGATTTCTTCTTTGTACTTCAAATAGATTTTTAAATTGTTTTATGAAATTGTGATATTAACTTTATATTACAGAATTACACATTTTACTTTGTACTAAAATTTTACAATATTTGCTTTGGACTATGAAATTATATTTTTTGCTTTGTACTATCAAATCAAAAATCTTGTTTTTTTTATTATAAAATGATGGAGGTTTTTTTTTACTGTGTACTATGAAATACAATTTTTTACTTTGTTCTATAGAATAGGATTTTCACATTCAATTTTCCATATCCTTTTTATAGTTCTGATTAAACATGTGCTCCGGCAAAATTTTTGGTGCCCATGCTGTTCGGTATTTGTCTCGTTTAGAACAAAACATATACCAACCATTTGTGGAACATTTCTATTTGTTATTGTTAAATGAATGTACATGTTCCAGTGCTACAGGTGAAAACGTTTACCTGGAACAACTAAAACACTTACCTAAGTGCGCAGGAGAGTGACGCTAACCCGCTTCTCTTCTTCACAGAGCCATGGCCCGCTAACAGAAGACTAATACAGTGTCTGCTCTAAATGACCTTTATTACAGGCCCTGGGAGCCGCTGTGCTAAGCCCTCTGTTAGTGCGGCCGTGGCTCTGTGACGAAGAGGAGCAGGTTAGCTCGTCTCTTCAGTGCACTTAGGTAAGTATTTCTAACTATTTAAAAGAAACAAATGAATTCTCTTGAATTCAGCATTCTGTTTTTTTTTTTACTTTAAATTTCACGCTGCATTCTTTTAGATATTCGTCTCATTAAAACAATTTTAGTGAGCACTATTACTGTAATATATGTCAATGTCTGTCCTTCACAAAAAAACATAGGTTTTGCCCCTCAGTGAGATAAACAGCTACCAAGGTAAAATTTGCATTTAGGGAATATTGTGAAGGACTTGGTAACACTAATGAATATGTTTAGGTAATCTCACCTGAGCGTTGATCTTTCTAGAATTGTTATCACTAATTTACTATAATAATAATTTATATTATTAATGACTTGTCAAGATTGTAAGACCTTTATTGCACAGAACCGTTGTGAACGTTTTATGTTAAACACTATTTTAATAATTGATTCTTAGGTAAAATGAAGAATTACTTTTTAATTTTTAAACTTAGATTACTATTAATCAACCAAACCCTCACTAGACCTTTGTATATGATCTGGTACAAATATCTACAGATAAAATAGGTGTTGAAAATATGTGCACCATGGCACCAAATTTAGTTGTAGCAACCTTATTTATATTTCCAACTTTGTTTTATCCAGAATAAAATGATATATATGCTTTGTTAGCAATGTATGGATGAATTAAACAAAATGGAAATACATAGGTCTTATAAATAAATCTGCATCCAGTAAATACTTTATTAGACAAATATTAAAACTTTTAAAAGTTCATCAAGAAAGAGTAAAAAACACACATGTTTTATACAAACTGTATTTATTAAAGGATGAACTGACAGGTGAATTCAAAGAATTGCTTACTCAGAAATAAAAACTTTTAAGAGAAGTGTTTTATGGACTCTTCCTGTGGGTGAATTCAGCTAATGATGAAGCCATCTTACAATATATTATTCAGTGACGGGTGATGGGAATGATATGCATCCCGCTTCATAACTCTAGCACATCCTAAACTCAAACCTACTAGATGCCCTGAATTTGCAAGGCAGCATCAGTTTATATGCCCAGTGCTCTACTATCGGTAGTGAGCCACTGACTGAGTCGTGTGACTACCACTGCTGATTGGGTCACAGGCTGTGCATGTGATTGGGTGACTGTCGGATTCCACTCAGGACCTGCAGAGTTTTTTTTTATTTAACTACGTGTTTAACATACACATTTCATGGTCGCTAGCGCATATTAGGGCATATAAGTTTTCCACTGTACTGGCCCTTTAAGCTCTGTGGGTAAGTTTTTGCACCTTCAAATATTATTGTCTAGTAGTGTTGCTAGCAGAAATTCTATTTCAACCATTGCATTAATTTATCAGTGTATTTGTATATTGTTACCAGACAGCAAATTCTAGCACTTTTTCTGACATTCCATTTGCTACATGAGGCTCTTTGAATTTAGAAGACTTATAGAATTTGAATGTTGGAGATCTGTGTTTGGACACACTATGGGTTCCTATCAGGACCATTCAGGTGCCTCCAGCAGAGGCAGGCAGCACAATTCACCATTGGATGAGATGAGTAGTTTCAATTCTCTGCCTGTGTGTTGCTCTTTGTCATATGATCTTACTTAGGAAACATATCCTGATCCCTAACCTTCAGTGTGATAATTGCCTCTGGAGCTTCCTCCTGGAATCCTTCTTGACAGCTTCCTCAATCAGCACACCTGTTTCTAATCACTAATTGCCCATCTATATACATATGAGGTATACTGGAGTAACCGCCTAAGCCTGTAGACATGTTCACTGTTTCTTCCTGATTCTCTCACCTTTTCCTGGAGTGGCTTTTTCCTGAAACAACTTCACATGCACATAAGTGTATTTCTGCTTTGATCAGAAGATATTTTGGTTTGCCTATCTGCAGCATATTTCCAACATCCATGACCTTAGTTTCATGAACCTGCGCAAAACTATATAAAAGTTTTCTGTATAGGCACTTGACCTATGGTGTCATGTTACCCATCTAGGCTCAGTCATCCAATCTGCCATGTTGTACTGACTCATCACTTAAAGTAATCTTCTGATAAGGTACTTATCACTTCTGAGTATTTACATATCTGCTTGTACTGCTACTATTTTTTTCTCATGCCAGGCTTGAGCTTGTATTGACCCTGCACCAGACATATATATAGTATGGATATCCAAACTATGTATATCATATATAACATTTTCTTCTGAGTGAGGAACAATGCTATTTAAACTATTTCTTAACACATAAAGAAAAAAGTAGGACCAGCACACCTTTAAAAACAAATGTCCAGCAAGTTTCAAGGTGGGTGCAGACAAAATCAGAACAAAAACCCTTGCTCCAAAGTATTCAAGTATCCAAAGAAATGTTGCACTCTCAGGTATGGAAAAGTGAAATAACCTTTATTAGATAGACAGCAACGTTTCGGGGCACCTGCCCCTTTGTCAAGCTTGAAATTTCTTTTATTTCTTAACATCTTCAGCTTTAGCACACCTTTGGGTTAGGTTAAAGCGAGAAAAGGGTTTTGTAGTGCACCCCATAGAAGTCTAGGAGGCTTTTGCTTGAGCGATAACTTTTTACTTTCAATTTGTAATTTGAGCAAAGAGCACTATTGATTTAATTTGAGCAGTGATAACGCTTAATAGCACAAATATTTTTGCACTCCATTTGTAATCTTTGTGGCTTTTGTGAGCATTATATTGTAATGTAAGTGGGTTCACATTCAGAACCTGCATAGCGAGATAATTACCTCTCAAGCTAAAACTCACCTTTCTAAAATGATTTTATGGACCTTGCAGAGACTTATTACATATTTTCAAAAGACCAGGGAGCTTTAGAGAACTGGGCTCTTAGTTGCATCCTATACATTTTACAATGAGATGAAGAGACACATGTAGTTTCTTTACGGTATGTAGTTTTTTGCATTAGTATCCCTTGTTAGGGAACCACAAGCACTGCAATTCCTAAGCAGGAGGTGAACAATGATAGGCAGCAACATCCAAATGCCAATACTGATTGGTTAACTGGCGGTGTCATGCTCAAGCGATACAATGTACTGCAGCTTCCTAGTGAAACGTAAGCGGTGTATTTAATCTTGCAACACATTGTAAACAAGACACAAATGCAAAAATAACATACACTAACGTCATTTTTATATCACAATGCCCCTTTAGAATGAAGTAAAACTAAATTATGAGTGAATACAAATTAAACTGCACTAAAATCATCACATTCTGATATATAGTAGAGCGGTTTTAGCAGTGCCTAGTGCCACCATATAATACCATACAATCAACAACTTTCCATAGACACCTATGGTTGCTGGTTCTAAAAGTAGTGTGCAAATGTAGCACTAAATAAAAGCATAAGTATTTTAAGTAGACATGCAGTAATTACCTCTCCCAAAAGTCCACTATTCTCCTGTGTCAAAGCACCATAGTGATTAAGCGCGCCTGCAGCCATTCCGAGGCTTATATGGGAGCAATTAACAGCTGCATAGAGCACAGTGAAAACATGTGTTTGCATAAGGCATTACATTTCTAAACTTCTTTAATGTCCCTTTAATTTGTTGTCCATTTTGTTAGTGCTTTCAATTCATAATGCCCCTAGACCCAACAAGATTCTTCAAATCCGAGAGACTATCTCACACTATATAATTGTATCAGACTAGAACAGAAGTTATTAGAGATTTGTCAACAAAAATCTTTATTTAGCATTTGATTCCTAATTACAAGTCACATCTAGCTTTTATTTATAATCCTTCATACAACTTTACTCCCATGCATCTATGTAACATTATAAGTGCCCAATTTATACCAATGTTTCTAGTTTCCAACAAATTACTCATTTTATTTTTTAACTGCATTACAAAATGTTTTACAGCAGCTAACCCTAAGAAAATAAATTGGATTATCAAAATGTGTGTACAGCCTCTTTGCATAATGTATTTTGCACCCATCATTGAAAATTGCAGAAAAGACATTTTTGCACGTTATACAAATAACTATTATACTGCAGAGATATAAATTTTGTGTTTAGTTTTCCTTTAATATGTTGGCATCTGGAACACTGAAGCTGCCATTAAGTCTTGTGATGATAGGAGCTATACATTTTGAGTATTTTCCTTGCTGCTGAGCTGAATTACAAAAAGATAGCTGCAAGTGATTGCATCTTACAAGCATCTGTGCTCCAGATGTAAAACATTTCATATGAGCATTTCAGGACATGAATATAGTGGATGAACTACTAGGACTGTAGATAGTATACCCATGACGAGAGTTTTATTCATTTATATATTCAGCTTACGTTTACGTTTGGATATCAGAAGTTATTTGATGACTTAATACCCATTAAATAATACTCATGGAACTTCCATTGAGTAGAATAAACTAAGCGCCTGTTAACCAGACTGAAAGCTTTGCCGTGCAGTATGTTTTTGGTCACATATTAGAATTTGCACAAAAGTCAAACACCTAGATTATAAGTTTTGCGCTATAGAGGGTGTGAAACAAATGCAACAGAAATTGCGTTATTTCACCCTCCTTAACGCTGCCATTATAAGTTTTTGAAAAGCTGCCTTGTGCGTGCGATATGGTGGCAATGCGCTTCATACTGCACAAAATCCAAGTGCTGCTTTGACGTGCTCGTGCCTGCTTTCTCCATAGACATCAATGTTGAGAGAATTTTAGAAAAAACCTAACACCTGCGATCGCGGAATGAAAAGCTCTGTAATGCAACCCCATTGAGGTCTATGGGGGGAAAAAAGTTACGTTTAAACCTAACACCCTAACATAAACCCCAAGCCTAAACACCCCTAATCTGCCGTTCCCGACATTGCCGCCACCTAAATAAAGTTATTAACCCCTAATCTGCCTGTTTCCGACATCGCTGCCACTAATAAAAGTTATTAACCCCTATTGTGCTGCTCCCCGACATCCTCGCCACTATAATAAAGATATTAACCCCTAAATCTCTGGCCTCCCACATAACTGCTTCTAAATAAACCTATCAACCCCTAAACCGACAGCCCCCCACATCGCAAAAAACTAAATTAAACTATTAACCCCTAAACCTAACAACCCCCCTAACTTTAAATTAAAATTACAAGATCCCTATCTTAAAATAAATAAAAACTTACCTGGGAAATAAAAAAATAAAAAAAAACTAAGTTTAAACTATAAATTAAACTAACCTTACTATTATACTAAAATTAAAATATCAATTAAATAAATTAAATTACACATTAAAAAAACCTAACACTACTAAAAAAAAATTAAATTTACAATTACAAAAAAATAACAAACACTAAATTACAAAAAATAACAAACAAAATTATCCAAAATAAAAACAATTACACCTAATCTAATAGCCCTATAAAAATAAAAAAGCCCCCCAAAATAAAAAACCTAGACTACAATAAACTAAAAATAGCCATTAAAAGGGCCTTTTGTAGGGCATTGCCCTAAAGAAATCAGCTCTTTTACTCTTTTTAAAACCCACCATCCAACCAAAATAAAAAAACCTAACAAAAACCTAAGCAACCCATTGCCCTGAAAAGGGCATTTGTATGGGCATTGCCCTTAAAAGGGCATTCAGCTCCTTTAAGATAGCCCAAACCCTAATCTAAAAAAAAAAAAAACACCCAAAAAAAGTTAAAAAAAAACCTAACACTAACCCCCGTCGATCCACTTACAGTTTCTGAAGTCCGGACATCCAGGCGGCGAGGTCTTAATCCATTCAGGCTGCGCCTTCTATCTTAATCCTGGTGGCATGGAGCAGTTCTATCCTGAAGACATCCGGTGCGGAGCATCCTCTTCATATGGTCGCTTCCGTATACTGAATCGTCAATGCCAGGGAGCCTTTTCAAAATGGTGTCCCTTGCATTCCTGTTGGCTGATTTGATTTTTTAAATTCAAATCAGCCAATAGGATGAGAGCTACTGAAATTCTATTGGTTATTCAAATCAGCCAATAGAATTTCAATAGCTCTCTTCCTATTGGATGATTTGAATAGCCAATAGGATTTCAGTAGCTCTCATTCTATTGGCTGATTTGAATTTCAAAAATCACCCAATAGGAATGCAAGGTTTCGCCATTTTGAAAAGGCTCCCTTGCATTGAAGATTAAGTATACATTAGCGACCGTATGAAGAGGATGCTCCGTGGCGGATGTGTTCAGGATGGACCCCCTCCACGCCACCCAGATGAAGATAGAAGACGACGCCGGGATGAAGATAGAAGACGCCGCCTGAATGGAGGAAGACTTCGCCGCCTGGATGTTTCGACATCATAAACTGTAAATTGATCGTCAGGGGTTAGTGTTAGGTTTTTTTAAACTTTATTTGGGTATTTTTTTTTTAGATTAGGGTTTGGGCTATCTTAAAAAAGCTGAATGCCCTTTTAAGTTTATTGTAGGCTAGGGTTTTTTTTTATTTTGGGGGGCTTTTTATTTTTATAGGGCTATTAGATTAGCTGTAATCTAGTAGTGTTAGGTTTTTTTAATGTGTAATTTAATTTATTTAATTGATAGTTATTTTAATTTTCGTATAATAGTAATGTTAGATTAATTTATAGTTTAAATTTAGGTTTTTTTAATTTCCCAGGTAAGTTTTTATTTATTTAAGATAGGGATTTTGTAATTTTAATTTAAAGTAAGGGAGTTGTTAGTTTTAGGGGTTAATAGTTTAATTTAGTTTTTTGCGATGTGAGGGGCTGACGGTTTAGGGGTTAATAGGTTTATTTAGTGGCAGTGATGTGGGAGGTCAGAGGTTTAAGGGTTAATAACTTTATTTAGTGGCGTTAATGACTTCAATATAGTTTTTGCGATGCGGGAGGGCCTCGGTTTAGGGGTTAATAGGTAGTTTATGGATGCAGGAGTACTTTGTAAATTTTAGTTATGAGTTTTGTGTGACAGTTTTGTTGCGCAAAACTCATAACTACTGGTCTCAGATTGCGGAACGGATTGTGTCGGTATAGGCTGGAATGCAAGCTTTTTAGCCTCACTGCAAAACTTGTAATGGCAGTGCTATGGAAATCCCACGTAAAAACTTAATTGTTTTGAGTGCAGGACTGACGTTGCGTTACAGGCTAAAATGCTTGTGGTACACCTATACCGACAAAACTCGTAATGGCTGCGATACTGTTTTAACACTGAAATGGCAATTTTTTTCAGCGTTAAAACACGAACGCAAAACTTGTTTATTATAAATGTCTTTATTCCAACAGTACAATGAAAGAAAATAACATTAAGCAGTTCACAAATACATTTTCTGTACAAAACTTGTAATCTAGGTGATAAGTATATTAATTGAGGTAATTTATTAGGTTTAGACAAACAGGATTAGTGATAGAGACTTGTGTTTTGGCATTAGGGACAAAGAATATGGGTTACTTTGCCTGATTAAAGATATCAGGGGTGAAGATGGAGGTACGTAGGTTTGGATTAGATTTATAATAGTTGGCGTTATTGATTTTTGGAGCTATAATTGTTTTCTTTAAGAGCAAATATATAAAAAAAAATGTGTGCTGTGTTTTTGTAGCATTTTAATAAACAATATTGTAAACAATTGTACTTTTTTCTATCTAAACTCTATAGTCAAAAGAAGAAGGGATTGTCCCTATATAAATAAGAACCTTAGGGTATAGTTATATAACTTTGATGTGCACATAAGGATTCCCATGAGCCTTTACACAAATATATGCACATTTATTCCTACCACACTGATCACCTGACTATTATATTATGGGGACGATTTATCATGGCCCGCATGCATCTGTTTCCGCACGAGCCTTCAGGCTCGCCAGAAACAAGAGTTAAGAAGCAGTGGTCTTAAGACCGCTGCTCCTTAACTTGTCAGTCCCCTCTGAGGCGGAGGACAGCAATCCGCCCGTTCAAATACAATCAGGTTGATTGACACCCCCTGCTAGCGGCCACAAATTTGCAGGGGGGCGACGTTGCACAAGTATTTCACTAGAAATCCTTGTGCAATGATACGATGTCTGCATTTATTGATGTGTAGTGGACATAATCCGCTACAGCGGATCATGTCCACTTGCACTATGATAAATCGTCCCCAAGGGCTCAATTTTAAAAAGGGGATTCTGGGGTCTCCATGCCTCTGATTTCCTCTTAAAGGGACAGTCTACTCAATAATTGTTATTGTTTAAAAAGATAGATAATCCCTTTATTACCCATTCGCTAGTTTTGAATAAGCGCTACAGTCATATTAATACACTTTTTACCACTGCGATTACCTTGTGTATAAGCCTCTGCAGACCACAACCTTATTTAAGTTCTTTTGACAGACTTGCCTTTTAGCCAATCAGTGATGACTCAGAAATAACTCCATGCGAGTGAGCACAATGTTATCTATAAAGCACAAGTGAACTAGTACTGTCTAGCTGTTAAAAACTGTAAAAATGCATTGAGATAAGAGGCAGCCTTCATGGACTTAGAAATTAGAATATGGGCTTACCTAGGTTTAGCTTTCAACAAATATATCTTAAGGCGCCTTAGTGAAATATTAAAAAATATTTATAAAAATAATGATAAATACTGTAAACAATAAAATTGTATTTATATAATGTATATATATATATATATATATATATATATATATATATATATATATACTCCTTGCAGAACAAGTGCACTCACAGGACTTTTTTAAGGTGAAAAAACAAAGCTTTCTTTAATGTAACGTTTTCAGGGATTTCTTCCTATTCATTTATTTATTTATTTATTATGGATTATTTAGAATATTTTAGAACCAAAAAAAACTACAAAAAAAAAACCCTAGCCTACAATAAACTACAAAAGGACCTTAAAAGGGCCTTTTGTAGGGCATTGCCCCAAAGAAATCAGCTCTTGTACCTGTTAAAAAAAATAAAAATACACCCCAACAGAAAAATCCACCACCCCCACAACCAACCTCCCAAATAAAATACCTATCTAAAAAAAAACAACTAAACTCCCTATTGCCCTGAAAAGGGCATTTGTATGGGCATTGCCCTTAAAAGGGCATTTAGCTCTTTTACATGCCCAGACCCTAAACTAAAAATAAAACCCACCCAAAAAAACCTTAAAAAAACATAACACTAATCCCTGACGATCTACTTACAGTTCTTGAATTCCCGCTTGAAGAATCCATCCAGCCTGTGAAGTCATCATCCATGTGCAAGAAGTCTTCATCCAGACGACATCTTTTATCTTCAGCCATCTGGCGCGGAGCGGGTCCATCCTGAAGACATCCGGTTCAAAGCATCCTCTTCATACGGTCTTCACCGTACACTGGAACTTCAATGCAAGTGATGTCATCCAAGATGGCGTCCCTTGCATTCCTATTGGCGGAAAGTTTTCAATCAGCCAATAGGATTAGAGCTGCTAAATCCTATTATGCTCTTATCCTATTAGCTGATTGGAACAGCCAATAGGATTTTAGCAGCTCTAATCCTATTGGCTGATTGAAATCTTTCAGCCAATAGGAATGCAAGGGATTGAATGACGTCACTTGCATTGAAGTTCCAGTGTAGGGGGAGATCCTATGAAGAGGATGCTCCATGCCGGATGTCTTCAGGATGGACCCGCTCCATGCCGGATGCATGAAGATAGAAGATGCTGTCTGGATGAAGACTTCTTGCTGCATGGATGATGACTTCGCTGGCTGGAGGGATACTTTAGGTGGGACTTCAAGAACTGTAAGTGGATCATCGGGGGTTAGTGTTAGGTTTTTTTTTAAGGGTTTTTTGGGTGGGTTTTATTTTTAGATTAGGGTTTGGGCATGTAAACAAGCTAAATGCCCTTTTAAGGGCAATGCCCATACAAATGCCCTTTTCAGGGCAATGGGGAGCTTAGGTTTTTATAGATAGTTATTTTATTTGGGGGGGTTGGTTGTGGGGGTGGTGGGTTTAACTGTTGGGGGGTGTTTGTATTTTTTTTCAGGTAAAAAAGCTGATTTCTTTGGGGCAATGCCCCACAAAAGGCCCTTTTAAAGTGCCATTGGTTGTTTATTGTAGGCTAGGTTTTTTTTTATTTTGGGGGGCTTTTTTATTTTGATAGGGCTATTAGATCCCATCTGCCTCTAAACTCCTCTCACTCACTAACTCCTATTCCCTACCCACCGCGATGGACACTTGATTGATCTGGTATTCTCCTATCTCTGCTCTCTCTCTGATGTTGCCTGTCGCCCATTTCCCATCTCAGACCACCACCTGCTCACCTTCATTCCTAATATAGATACTAAACCTATTTCCCCCCTCTCATCCACCCAAAAGCAGAAGAAATCAGCACACTGTGGACGCACCCCAACTCTCTAATCTTATTCAACTTTGCCTCCCCCACACTTCCACAATATCCTGCCCTGACCTTGCTATAACCCACTATAACAATACTCTCTCCACTGCACTTGACACTCTCACTCTGCCCCAACCTCGCAAAGCCCCACGTCATCAGCTCCAGCCATGGCACTCCCAACAAACACGTCACCTACACTGCTGAATGTGCCTGGAGGAAATCCCGCTCTGAACCCGATTTCATGCACTATAAGTTCATTCTTTACTCTTACACCTTTGCTCTTCGCTTAGCTAA